>NC_051421.1:2872688-2877768 GCF_015228065.2 Penaeus monodon | reverse complement strand
CCCCCCTGTCGCCCCCACCGCCCTCCGCCGCCACTCCGAGGGACAGATATCATTAGAGTCGTTAAATGATTAGAGTCGGTTAATGATTAGAGTCGGTTAATGATTTCCAGTTCCGATCATTGATTATGATAATCACTTTAATTATGCCTACTTTCTGCTATGATGCGCCATGAACGACCGTAAGGTATCGGGTGTGCATGCTAAACATCATTAACTATGATTAATGATTCCGGTTACGGTCATTGATTACGTTAATCATTTGCGGTTATGGTCATTGGTTACGTAAATCGATTGCGGTTTCCAGTTTTCATTAACCTACTTCCTGTTTACACCCTCATGTACGTACGTGAGTGGAGTCGTTCTGTCCCTTATGCATCTACTTATATATATATATATATATATATATATATATATATATATATATATATATATATATATATATATATGTATGTATGTATGTTTTGTATGTATATATGTATATATATATATATATATATATATATATATATATATATATATATATATATATATATATATATACATATGTATATATATATTCACCCCATACATACATACATACATACATATATATATTATATATAATATATATATATATATATATATATATATATATATATATATATCTTGCGACTGATGCACTTTGTGTGGACAGAAAAATCGTTCGCGGAAAACACCTTCTCACGACGACGCGAAGCCGCCCGGCGAGGGTCTCCGGGAGAGCCTCTCGAGGTCGCCGGAGGAGGAGGCAACATTTCCTGCTTCTGTTTCTCTAGAGAAAATTATATATATATCCTTATACATGTGTGTGTGTGTGTGTGTGGTGTGTGTGTGTGTTTTGTGTGTGTGTGTGTGTGTGTGTGTGTGTGTGTGTGTGTGTGTGTGTATGTGTTGTTTGTGTGTGTGTGTGTGTGTGTGTGGTGTGGGGTGTTTGTGTGTGTGTGTATGTGTGTGTGTGTGTGTGTGTCTGGGGTGGTGTGTGTTACATAAATCAGTCAGTTGACCTATTATAATGTCATTATTATCCGAAGAATTAGAGGATGGACATAGAAGTGTTTATTACGTAATGACAGAAAATAGTTTTAGAATTCGTTCAGACCATCAATTCGTTTTTCCAAAAAAAAAAAAAAAAATAGATGAACAAAAAATAATAATAATGTTTATAATAAAATTTTAAAAAAAAAAAATAAAAAATAACAAAATCATCATTAGTTCCCTTTTTTGTCTTTATGTATAAAAAAAGGTTTTTTTTTTAAAATCAATTATGACATTTCTTTCTTTGTATTTTTTAATATTATCACTAATTTCTAACACTAAGTACCTTAAGATGAGATGATGATAACATCAAAATACTAATAATGAAAAAATGAAAATAATATAAAAAATAATAATAAAATAAAAATAATAGTAAAAAATAAAATGAAAATGGTAATAAATAATGATGATAATGATAATAATAAAAATAATAATGATAATGATAATGAAATGATGAAAATGAAAAATAATAATAATAATAAAAATAATTGATATTATAATGATAATGTAATAATAATATAATAAAATAATAATATAATAATAATAATAATAATAAAAACAAAAATAAAAATAAGATAATGTAATGATGATATATAATAAAATGATAATAAAATTAGACAATAATAAAATGATAAGAAAAGATAATGATAATGTAAAGATAAAAATAACAATAATGAAATGGTAATGATAATGATAATATACTATACTACTACTATACTACTACTACTAATAATAAAATAATAATAAAATAATAAATAATAACAATAAAAAAATAAGAAAAATACAACATAGCAATAGAAATTATGATGATAATAATAATTTGACTAGAGCCTTAACTTCGACCCATAAAACTGAAAATGGCAATCTGCATGTTTTACTTAAACTCCTGCTAAAAACACTTAAACAAAAAACAAAAAAATACAGGGGGAAATTTCCTTTGTTTTTTCCCCTACAGAAGTTAACCTTTATATCCTATAGGGGTACATACATACAACATACATACATATATATATAAAAAATATATATATAATATAATTTTATTATATATATATAATATATATATATATGTTTTCTCCGAGGCAGGAAAATCGTATCAAAATCAAAATTTTGGGTATATAAAGAGAAATCAAAATTTTTTTTTTCCCAAACATTCTTTATTTTTTTTTTTTTTTTTTGTATTCTTTAAACAGACTTTTTTCCTCAACTTAAACGTCAAAAAAAAAGATTCCCCCATTGAGCGCTGGGCCCAAAAGTCTTGATAGTTTCCTAAATGGAAACAAAAAACGGAAACGAAAAGTCGAGTGAACGACGTCCCTTTTTTCCACATGCTCTGGGGTTTTTTTCACTTTTTTTTTTTCCTTCGGATCCTCTGTCGTTCTCGATTTTTTTTTTTTTTTTCACAAAGGTAAATTATCTTAAAGGGAAAATTCGAAAAAAATAATTTTATCATTGTAATGGTGTGAAAACGATGTAAATATTCTCGCGATTCTTTGAAGCTTTTGTGGAAATGTCATTTACTGTATATAATTTTTCTTTATTTTTTTTCTTTCGCTTCACATATTTTTCGTGCGTGCGTTTCCTCCGGATGTTTTTTAGGGAAAGGAATCATCTCATCTTTGTGTGTTCCCTAAACAGCAATACACTTTAACCAAAATCATACGCGATAATAATTATTTAAAAAGATTTTTAGTAATAACAATAACATTTAGATTGGGGGGTGGTAAAAAAACCCTAATGATATGTAATACAAAAAAAAACTAAGATAATGTTAGACTAGGTTATCATGATGAATGGATGTGTTTGAATGTATAAATCCTGATAATGATAAGGTTAGTGATATAAATGATGATGACAACAAAAAAATAATTATTATCAGGTCTTGAAGTACTAAACAAACTTCTAGTACGGAATTTACGTAATAACAGCAATCTAATTATCATTTGCCATAATAAAAATATACACAGCCCTCTTTTTAATGTTCGTATGAGAGGTCAAGAACAATTTTTTGCTTACTTATTCACAAGCGTGTTTAAAAAAATAATAACGCCATCGTTTTTCAAGAGAAAAGCTTTAAAAATGTCCTCATATACTACAACGGAAGGTAAAAGGGTAAATGACCACATTATCATTAAGTTGATAAAGAGTTCAAGTAGAGGTACATTAGTGAGATTATGAAGATTTACGTTGCACTTTTTATGAATGATGTGCTGGTCATGTAAATAACATAAGTGGGAGAGAAAACTTTTGAAACAGGATCTGAAGGTGTAGATGTATATGTATACGTTTGTATATATGCATATGTAGAGGTGGCATAGTTCATTGGTAGAGCGCTGGCTTTGCAATCTCAAGGACCTGGGTTCGTGCCCGGCCGCCCCTGGCAGTCGACCCAGCTGTGAATGAGCATTGGTATGCTGACGTAAGCATGTTGGGGCCAAAGCCGGATCATCCCGCAGCTTAGTAAGCTTGTATCTCTACGAACATTGATACATGTACATGCATTGTGTGTGTGTGTGTGTGTGTGTGTGTGTGTGTGTGTGTGTGTGTCTATTCCACAGCCTGTCATTCCACTTGAGGAGTCAGACCTCTCTTATTCATTACCAAGAGTTTGTTTGGCAGTACTAAGCTTGTCCATGACACCAGCGTTTGACCTATCAAAGTGATATATCGTTTTCTCGCTGTGAGATCGGGCTTGAGCAAGAAGCAGTCGGAGCGCAGTCATTTTGCAATTGCCGCGGCGAGGATGTGAATATATGTGTGTGCGTATGTATATAAATATTTATTTTTTAATTATGTGTGAGTTTCTTTTGTTTTCTTTCCTTTTTTTCATTCTTTCTTTTTTCTTTTCTTTTTTACACTGTCGCATACTTGTAAATAATAGTGTTGTATTTTTTAAACCACTCGTACCAAATAATAAAGGTTACGGTCAGCTAAATGGATAGTACAGCTAAATGGATTGTACATGAAGCGTCAGCCGTTGTAAAACAAATAAATAAATTACATAAACAAAGACAACGATCTAGGTTTCCTTTTGGTTTGCTCCCGATAAATGTTTTGAACTGAAATAAACCTCTAGAAAAATATGAAATTCTGATCATAAATAAAAAAGAATGTTCAGTGTTGATGATTCATTATCTAAACAGACAAAGTTAAACTCGTACTTGGATTCAAATTGCACTGGAAAATGAAAGCAAGAGAATCAACAATCGATAAATGATATCACCCAATCTCCTAATCGAATGATGCCTCAGTTCATAGCGACCATAGCTAAATTCTGCACTCATTGAAGAGTACTCATTGTAAAAGGCTATGGTGAACAGCAATAGCAGTCAACGTACTTTCGACTCACAGCACATGTAAAGGGGACACACGCTATGTCTTGGGTAAACGCTGAGCGCGGGGTCGCGTGTCCGGCCAGCCAGCCCGGAAGCTGGTGGTGTGTGGTGATCTAATGGCTTGTGTAAGCCATTAGACAATAAACCACGTGGCTCTAAGTCGAGTTAAGAACCAAATACTCAGCGAGGGCTTAGATGACGATTTTATCTGACCTTGTCTGACCTATTAGTTCGTGCCCAGCGCTCGATGTGACCAGGTCGTCACCGCCTCTGGTCCCCCCAGGGCTGGTTGGCCGGACACGCGACCCCGCGCTCAGCGCTTACTCAAGACATCGTCTCGTCTGTTCCCTTACTGTGTAGAACTCTTCCTTAATAAAGAGTCAAGCCGTTTATGCAACTATAACTACCCCTGCTAGCCATTGTATTAAGGTCTTGTGCCTTTTACACTCATTACAAGAAATGCATCATATATATGTATATATGTGTATATATACATGTATGTGTGAAATTAAATAAATGAATAAATAAACGAGTACATTTATAGGTATGTGTTTATGAGTGTGTGTGATTATACATACATATATATATATATATATATATATATATTTATGTATGTATCTATATATATATATATATATATATATATATATATATATATATATATATATATATATATATATATTGTGTTTGTGTGT
>NC_051421.1:2862688-2865188 GCF_015228065.2 Penaeus monodon | reverse complement strand
GGAAAGACAGAGAAAAAGAGAAGGGATGAAGAGACAGAAGAGAGAGAGAAGGAGGGCGAAGGATATGGTGAGTTATTGCTTCCTTCTCTCTCTCTCTCTCTCTCTCTCTCTCTCTCTCTCTCTCTCTCTCTCTCTCTCTCTCTCTCTCTCTCTCTCACTTTCTATGTTTCCTTCTCTCTTAATTCCCCCATCTCCCCCTCCCTCTTTGTCTCTATTCGTAAAAATAGACTATATGCGAAAGAAACGTACTTATCTAATTATCATCGTTGTAATTTTTAAGACTTTGAGGCTAAATGCTGTGTGTGTGTGTGTGTGTGAATATATATATATATATATATATATATATATATATATATATATATATATATATATATATATATATATATATATGTGTGTGTGTGTGTGTGTGTATGTGTGTGTGTGTGTGTGTGTGATTTCGATCACCTGACTATCCTCTTATTTACCTACCTGCCCACTCTACTCGGAATTCACTCTAAGATTGCGTATTTTACTATGTGCCATCCCTATGACTAATAACTGAACCCAAATCTCTTTTACGACGTCCTCTCGAAGTTCGATATCTTGTCCTCAGTAATGCTGGAGTTTATGCTTCTTTAGTTTAAGGTTTGGTGAATATGTACTGATGGTAGTGTCTCCAGTTGCAAATAATGGCAACACATTGGAGACACCATGCTTTATATAGGCTTACTCGGTTACAATCACCGCAAGTTAATTTTAAGCCCGGCTCATGGCCGTAAACGAAGGAATCCTGCGCCCGCCGCACACTTACGCTCATACGATTGAAGCGCGAGACGCGCACTGTTAGAATTAAGTTCAGGCCCAGTTGCCTATGTACTTGCCTATTTACCCCAAAGATATGGAATTCTTATTCAATTAACTTTTCTCTCTTCAATATGATGGTACCTTATTGAACTCGCTAATCCTGACACATTCAAGTAATTAACACCTTACTTGACACGCCCTTCTTGTGACAAACTCTCATTTTCTCGCAATTTAGTAAGGTGATTGACAAACACATTATCATCCTCCTCCTTAGCCCTTTTACTGGCCTGGTACACTTATATTTCAGCTTCTGAAGACGATTGACCCTCCTCACTACTGGATGTTGCACCTCAGTGCAAAACCTCTGCCAAACCCGCTACGTGGCACGCGACGGTCTAGTAACCCTTGGATCACTAGGAACCATCTGTAGACACCAAACAGAACCTCTACTGCATCGTTTCAAGCGTTACAGTCGGCTCGAGGACGAGCCTTGCGCGTGGCCGAGCAATACGTAGCAAGACCGGATATACACTTCACACCTCCATCCAAGTAGCTGCCCTTCTCCTTGGGCAGGAGGCAGATGCAGCCCGGCTTTCTCTTTTCGCACAGGAACAAACATCCGCCCTCGAAGGAAACCGCCACATAAAAGGACACGTCCATAAGGCAGAAGGGAGAGACACAGCAGACAGCCCAAGCGACATAGGGTCCAGCTCCACCACCTTGTCCTCCACCCGGGGACACGGGGGTCTCTTGGGGGGTCTCATATCTGTCTTCAAGAATAAACCAGCAAGGTAAACCCCTTTTCACTGACCCACCCAAGTCCATCTCTCGTCTCGCTCACATCTGGTGACGCGGTGCTCCTAATCTCTCGTGTCACTCATATTCTGGTGGCTTGCGGTGGCCACTCGCTTACATCTGGCGAAGTGGTACTCCCAACTCACATGTCGCTTATATATATATATATATATATATATATATATATATATATATATATATATATATATATGTGTGTGTGTCGACTTCAGCCCACGGTAGTTGAGGTGACACTGGTTGATGAGCGTATTATGGCACTGAGACTGAAGCATGCTTTTGGCTTCGTCTCTTATTGCTGTATACTCTCCTACCGATGTATATAAAATCGATGTGAAAGAGGCGTTCTACGCCAAACTCGCATCTGTGGCAGACGATTGCCCCCTGCGAGATATTCCCATTGTTCTGGGCGCCTTCAATGCAGATGTCTATCGGCCCCCGTGGCTCGGGAGCTGATCCCAGCATCGCTGGACTTGGTACAGCGATACGGGAACAGTGGCCAAGGAGATCGACCACATTCTTGTTAGCACGCGATGGAGGATCCTCCAGAACTGCAGGGTTTACCAGAGTGCCGAGTTCTGTGGCACCGACCATAGGCTGCTTGTGGCTACCCTGCGGGTCCACTTCAAAACTCCCCGTCCCTCCAGTGGCCACCCTAAGGTGTTTCACTTGGACAGACTAAGGGAGGAGGAGTGTGCCCGTAGGTTCGCCATGGCAGTCTCTGACCGATTCACAGAACTCAACAACCTGCCGGACCCAGTTGCTCTGTGGGAGTTCTTCAAGCGCGTAATTCTTGAAGCAGCTCAGGAGTCCATTGGCGTATGCCCAAGGACAAGGCAGAATTCCATCTCCCTGGAGACATTAGAGGCCACAGAAGCGTGTCGCAAGGCTCGGCTGAATGGGAATC
>NC_051421.1:2835188-2847688 GCF_015228065.2 Penaeus monodon | reverse complement strand
CTGTCTCTGGGAAGTTGGTTGCGTGCAGGGAACGGGTTGGAGATGATTCTCGATTATTTTTGCCTTCATTTTCTTATGTCCTCAAAGGTGAACTTATCCACAAAGGGGCATTAGATGGCTGCTTAATCTTGGAGAAGGTTTCTCTGGTAGTTGTTCTCATTTTTGTTGTTAGTCGATAGGATAGTAGGGAAGTGAGCATCTTTTAGTCTTCCATGATGGGGAAGATAGGAACAACCTTTTCCCCTAGAAATCGACAAGTGTCTTGTGGGACAAATACTCAGAGCTTTACTTTCATTGAGGGTGTGAGTCTGGGACCTCTGAAGAGATGAACACCACGCCTCGACCGAGTCGTAGACACGTCCATCACATCCATTCACACAACAATCCCACCACATCCTCTCCTTCAGCATCACTTTCGATGAATCTATCATTTGAAATCTGATGATCGAGTCTTTTGCTCTCAGGAGTACTTCCAAATTGCAGGTGTCTACTAAAATACAGCTCAGAGACTTACATTACAGCAAGCACAATGATATTTATCCTCCTTCAGATCACAGTTCTCAGCAATGAGAAAATCGTCAACCTGCATCTTAAACCCCCTCCAAGAAGATCAAGATGGTTCTAGAGGCTATCCTTTTCCATGAGTCACTGAAGAACACCTCTCGTCGAGTCCGCCACCCGCCATCAAAAATCATGATCATCGAAGAAGAGAAAGCAAGTCTTGTCACACTTATTGGGAAAACCACCGAAGGAACTTCACCTTAATACTAATACGTACATTCTCCCTCAGACCAGTACATCCAGAGCCTCTTCCGATGCACAAAATGCGCAAGATTCGATCCCATATGCGTCAAATCAGATCCGCACGTTAGTGGTATGCTCCGAACATTACGAGGTCTGCTATCCAGAAAATAAAGGAAGGTTGCTTCAGACTAATGTGTCCAGTTTTGCGGTTAGTGTACATCGCGCCGTGGAATCCTTTGTGAGGAGACACAGAGCTCAAGATTCCTAGTACTCTCAGATAGGTGCCTCTATATCCTGCATAATTCAATGAGACCGCACGCATGGAATAACAACACATCATCCTCAGCATTCCCCTTCCATCCATGAGCTATGCAAAGCGCTTTCACTTCGTCACCAGTTCCAACAATACCACTGCTCTCCAGGATACTTTCCTTAGACCTGTTGCAAGTACATCTAAAGAAAACTATACCAGGATGAGTAGTTCCTCTGCGTCTCATTTTACTGGTCGGCAGGACAGGCTGTCAGCATCGTTAGTAAAGGATGTCTAACAAATGTTCTCTCTTCCAAGGAACTCACACAATCCTGATGAGGAAAATCCCTCGCCGCCCAGACTGACACATCACAGCTCTATTGAGCCCTCAGTTCCCCAAAAAAGTCTCGCATTGAGATATTCCTTTCCAGACTGCATCAACTGTACAGGCCATCCGACCTCTTCTCTCAGAGCCACTGTATCAGAGAACAGATTCTATAGGAGACGCCTTCTGATCCACTTTCACAGAGAGAGAGATGTCGCCTGATCGTCCTCCAGAGGACAGGATTCTACTGCAGTCCTCAGAATATTTTTCCACTACGTCCCATTACCACGACATCGATTCACGCATCTCTCTACCGCATATATACCTGCTGAAGATGGATCTCCACCATTTCATTATTCTGAAGTTCTTAGTGCGGAACAGAAAACTAAGAGCTCCATGTCCAACTGTGGAGCAGCCTATTGTCATTAGTAGACAAGGACTTGACGCAGAGCCTCTAGCATGACCGCAACACCACGATCAGTGAAGGATTGATCTACTCAGTGAGAACATCACATGTCTCAAGTCAATCTCCTACTCTTAAACCTTGCAACCTTCTACTCCCTCCGCTTCCACAAGCTCTGAACACTCGGGACGCCTCACATCGCTGAGTCTTTACAGGAATTCCTTGCATGTTTCTCTCCTGACTGCGCAAAAGAACCTACACATCACGTAGGAGGTGTAAAGAGTCATGCTTAGGGATTGTAAAACGAATCCTTGCACGCTACACTGCAGCCAAGCTAGCTTATGGTCAGTTCACATCAACCGCTTTAATCCCCAGCATCAGCCACTGAAGATGCTCACAGAAAACTTCTTCATACAGCTCGTATTCAACACCAAGTCTTGGGTTCATGCTGGCATTTCCGTGAAGAACTCCCCCAGCATGTACAGTATCACCCCATCATAATTCCCAGATCCATGAAGAAAGATGCAGCCACCTTACATCGAACTTTGTCTAGGCTACAGATGTCATCTTGGAGATCAACTGACAGTTCCACGCGAGACAGCACGTAACCTTCGTGAGGAGCTCTCCTACATTATATTCTGTCCGCGCTTACTTGACAGTACAGGCCAACAAGATATCTAATCGTTCGCTCAAGGACCCACTGATGCCTCAAGCAGCGGAACTCTATTCTTATCATGCCTCATACTGAAGATTCCTTGACACCACTTTGCAGAATCTAGCCTCCACCCAAAGAAGCAGACATAAGCCTATTGGTCTTAATATACATACATTACCAACACATACCTTCATACTGTAAGTGTACACTTTACCCCAACTTCCTAAAGCTAGCCAAAAGCTGCCAACACCTGAAATTAAGAACAATGACCGGGTTGGCCTAGTGCGAAACCCGGACTACATGTCAGGCACATAGAATAGTAGAGTTAAAGAAAGATAATAAAATCGATAACAATCTGACAGCGTGTTCCAAGCGCCTCTGCCTGTCCTTGACAGTCGAAGAAAAGGAGCCTCCTAAATTGCATGCTGCATGATGTATATTCAGCAGCCATGAGATGCTAATGTAAAATTGCACCTAGTGATCAGACACATGTATTCTGCGTCTCTGGTGTGTGACAGTATCATATCCAAATATATATATATAATATCATACATTACAATATACTATTATTATAGTATATAATGTCTGTGTGTGACCTCGTAGTGCATGAGTGTGTGTAACCGTGATGTTGTGTGTGTGTGTAGTGAATGTGAATTCTTTGACGACGCGTGTGTGTGCTATGTATGTATGTATGCATATATAAATATGCATATAAATATATATATATCAGATAGATATATGTTAATATAATATATAATATATAATATAATACGTATATTATATCTATCTATGATATATAATACATATAATATATATATATATATATATAATATATATATATATATATATATATATATAATATATTATGCATGATTATGTTATGTCTGTGTATGACGTTAATATGTGCTTTATCCTGTGCTTTGGTAGGGTTATGCCTTGTGATGCAATAGTAGTAGTGTGGTAAATATCGTTAATAAATGCAATTATATAATATGATTGATATAATATATATATAGATATACATGATGATATGAATATAGCCATGTATTAAGATATTGTTATAGTAGTATTATTATATATATATATATATATATATATATTATATATATAATATATATATATATATATATATATATTAATATACTGTGATATGTATATGATGATATATTATATATGTTGAGTAATGATATGCATCTATATATATATAATATAATTTTATATATATATATATATATATATTATATATATATATATTTATTATATTTATGCATATATATATATATATATATATATATTATATATATATATATATATATATATATATATATATATATAATATATAGATATATATATAAAATATATTATATATATATATATATATATTACTATATATATATATATATATATATATATATATATATATATATATATATTAGGGCAGAGGTATCAGAAGAACCAACAAAACATCAAGGTTCGGCATGCACAGACAGACAAGCGCCAGAGAGAACCCAAATATGAGGGTATTAAGAGCAAGTGCTGGATGTGTGGCGAGCAAGGACACAGAAGACAGGAGTGCACCAAGTCCAAGAGGAGTAAGTCCACAGAGAATGTGTCATATGAGTATCAGCCTTTCTGGGGATGTGGCCAGTAGGGCCATATGTCAAAGGAGTGCCCACAGCAGACTACAGGAAACGGTGGGAGGCTGGGAGTTGGGGGCATCATCAGCCAGTACCATTGAGGCCCCACTCAAGTTAAATTGCTGTTGTACAGATGCAGGTGTGGTACAAGTTGAGGGTATGATTGATGGAAGGCCTTGCCATTTAAGAAATGACACTGGAGCAGAGAGAACTTTCCCAAAAAAAAGTAACATTGTTCTGCAGGACCTTCCTCTTGCATCAAGTCGGATGTATGGTGTAACTGGGCACTGTGTACCACTAAGAGGTCCCAGGGAGATGCTGATAGGGGTGGGTAGCCTGGAATACAAACCTTCAGTGTATGTGGCAGACGTGGAGGATCTATGCATTCTAGGACTGGATTTTCTGGTACAGAACCAGACATGCATCGACTTCAAGAAAGAAGCTCTGCTAGTGGGAGGGATAGAGGTGCCCCTAGTCAAGGAAAAAATTATGGTAAAGAAAGTTTGTGCCCAGATTTCAAGAATCAAGGTACCCGAGCACCTAAATCTGCAGAGGAGCATCCAGTGCTTGACAGAGGAGTAAGTAGGGAAGCTACAGAAGTTCCTGTGCCTTTATGCAGACATTTTCTCCAAGGGAGACTTGGACATAGGAAGCATAGACAAAGTGACACACCAGAGCGATACTGGCAATAGTAGCCTTATCAAGCATACCCCGAAAAGGATATCACCTGTACAACAACGTGAGATGGAAGATGCAGTCTCTGAAACGGTAGCACAAGGTCTAGTAGAGAAGTCAAATAGTCCTTGGTCATTAGCGGTAGTATTGGTGAAGAAGGATGGTTCTCGATGCTTCTGTGTTGACTACCGCGCTGCCAATAAAGTCACCATCATGGATGCTTACCCTCGTGTGGATGACATTTTAGATGCACTGGTGGTTACTAAGTGGTTGTCTCCACTGGATTGGAAGTCAGGATTCCATTAGGTGCAGATGTCATTTGGCCAAGGTTTGTGGCAATTCAAAGTCATGCCATTTGTGTAATGCCCGAGCCATCTTTGAACGGCTCATGGGGCGTGTGCTTGATGGCTTGCAGCGGAAAACCTCTGTTGTCTATTTAGATGATGTCATTGTGTTTGGAAGGACATTTGACAAAGTTACAAAGGCCCGAGGAATTTTTCCAGCTATTTAGGGAGCTAACCTAAAACTGAACCCCAAGAAGTGTGTTCTGTTACAGCAGAAAGTGCCACTCCTTGGACATGTGGCAAGTAGTGAAGGGGTGAAGACAGATCCTGGAAGGGTTGCTGCTGTGAGGATATTGCCAGAGCTTCCTTGGATTCTGCACTTTTTACTACAGATTTGTGAAAAACTTTGCCTGTATTGCCACATCAAATGGCCAAGGAACACAGTTTAAGTAGAGCTTGCAGTACAAGAAAGCCTTTGATCTACTGAAGAAGGCATTGACAGATGCACCAGTTCTGTCTTATCCTGACCCAAGCTGCCCATACATCCTAGACTGTGATGCTAGTGCTAAGGGGTTAGGAGAAGGATGATCATGAGTATAGTGTCATACTATAGTAGCAAATTTAATTAAGCTGAGCGTGACATGGAAGGAGTTACTGGCCATAGTATAAAGCCTTGATCACTTCCACCTTTACTTGTATAGTGCCCGGTTAACTGTTCGCACAGATCATAATGCTATTGATTGGTTGAAGACCCTGAAAAACCCTGGATTGGGAAGCTGGACCAACATGACTATACAGTGGAACATTGACCAGGCCGAACCCATATCAGTGCTGATGTATTGGCTTGCCAACATTGTAGCAGGAAGGAGTCTGTTGAAACTTACAAGAGGATTCATTAAAGATTATATTGATGGTCAACAAATGAGGGAGGCTAACTGCGAGATCCAGATATCGACCCAATCATAAGATGGATGGAAGCAAGCCAGGCTTACTGGCATGACTAGGACATCCTCAAGATAGAGGATTGCATTCTGTGCCAGAAGTGGGTGAAGACAGATGGATGGGTTAAGTTCTGGCAGTTGGTAGTTTCAGGTAAAATGCTAGTGAGGCTGATGCAGGAAGTGCACAATAATGTTGCAAGTGACCACCTAGGCATTAACAAGACCCCAAGTCGGTTGAGGCAAAGATTCTATTGGTTTGGTATATCTCAGGATGTGCAAGAGAGATGCAGAACTTGCATGACATGCAATGCCAAGAAGGAACCTGCAGAGAAGGGAAAGCACCACTACAAGTCTACTGAGTAGGAACACCAATAGAAAGAATAGTGGTCCGGTAACAGTTTTATTTTAGTTGTCATGGATTATTTTACAAAGTGGCCAGAAGTTTTTGCCATTCGCAACCATGAAGCAACAACACTGGCTGAAGTCTTTTTGGGGCAGGTCTTCTCTTGATTCAGAGTCCCTAGTGAGTTATCTTCAGACCAGGGAAGGGAGTCTGTAGTGTTTCAGGAGTGTTGCAGGCTAATGGGGATCCGGAAGAAGCTCACCAAATCTTTGCGACTACAGTCAGATGGAATGGTGGAGTGTTTTAACTGTACCATCATACAGGAGCTCGTTAAGTATTGTACGGAAGGACAGAGTGGACCACAAGCTTGCTCTTACTAATGGCTTATCGTTCTCCTGAATACAAAGCTACTACGTACAGCCCTAAGAGGCTGATGCTTGGGAGGGAACTGAGACTACCTGGTGATGTGGTGACTGGGCGCCTTCCTGATGGGGAACTGCTTACTGAAATTACTGAGTATGCCATTTCCATGAGAAGCAAACTTGAAGAAGTACATCACCATGTGAAGGATCACCTGAAGTTTGCAGGAGAGACTATGCATCATCACTATAATCGGAATGCCGATGCTTCTAATTTTCAAGTAGATTTAATATGGCTACACAACCCATGAAGGGGAAATCACCAAAGCTTCAGAGCCCTTGGGAAGGACCTTAAACCATTTGGAACGGTGTCTGAAGTGACATTTCATATTCGCTATTTGCATGGAAAGAGGGCGTGTGTGGTCCATGCAGACAGTTTGTGGGAGTACCACCGTGATGCCCACTTTACCTAGGGCAGAGAGGTGTCATCGCAGGGAGGCCAAGAGGATGATGTAGGAGTGTCTGAGGGAGAAGCAGGGCTCTCTGGTTGCATCAGTGGTAAGGACGGACAGGAACCAGAGAGAGTGGAGGACAATGATCTGAAGGAGCAAGCAGAGGACTCCACCGAGGAGGATATGCAGGCTTTGCTCAGACCTCACCGAACTATTTCCTCTGTATATTAATAGCTTTACAGTTCAGATTATTTTCTTATGTGAGTGTCTATGTGTGGACACAGATGAGTTTTTTTTTTTTTTTTTGTACTTTTGTAGCAGGAATTTGCTTCAGATTATTTTCTTATACAGGATGTGTATATGAACGAGGACGGCCGCTTAGGAGGGGGCAGTGCTACATATGCGTAGGTCGATGTTCACTTGTTTGGGGGGCGCTTCTCGAAGCTTGTCTGGGGAAGGAGCAATGCTGGGTATGGCGGTCAGGACGGAATGATCAAGGTCAAGGCATTTTGAGCAGTAATATCAAGATTCTTGAAGGATGTCACGAGTAACTGCTGACAACCAGCAGCATTGACCCCAGAGAAACATTTATACATTCTGTGAAGTTATTGGCAATACTAAGTGAAGTGAACCATATTAGTGTACTGTGTTGCCACGTGCATTGTGTATCCCTTTTTTGTGTTGCATCAGCCATACATGACCCCCTGCCTCCTTGTGGTAAGAACATGAATAAAGGAAAAGCAAATTTTTCATCTGTATGTTTGTCTTCGCCCACCTGAGAAAGTTGCAGATGTTTCAATGTATATGTATATATATTTTTTTCTTTATATATACGTATACTTTTTCATAAATATATATTCTTTTTATATATTTTTGTTATTTATTTAGCTTTCCTCCTTTACATATATATATATATAATATATATATATATATATATATATATATATATATATATATATATATATATATATATATATATATATATATATAGTTAAAGCCAGTGCCATGTTAGAGATTGAGACAGTTTGCGCGCATTTTTGAGCTCACAGCCAATGAGCTACGTCAATCTGGATGTCCTTGGGCTCTTGGCTAATAGAAATTGACACAGGCATTCCTCCATGCGATCTCTCTGAGGCAACAACATCTCTCTTTTCATTCCCCCTTCATGCGTATTATCACCTTATTTCAAGATTCAAGGAATCCTTGTAATTAAGTATAAGGTTTGTGTGTTTTTGGGCAATCATGGTATTTATCATTAGTGAGGAGGATGTAAAAAAAAAAAAAAAAAATCATCAGAGCCATCTGTTAAGAAAGTTGAATCATTAGGAAAGCAAGAACTATATCTAGTGGCTAAAGTTTTTTGAACTGGAATTTCCTTCAGATGTAAATAGATTCCCATTGGTTAACATGGTTAAAAGTAAATTATTTGGTTAAGATGATTCTTTTTCAGGAGACCATACTGAAGAAACTGACAATTTCATAAGTCTACAGCTTCACATGAAGCTGCAAATGAAGCCCTAAGTGAATCAAATGACCCTCCTGTGCTCCTAGAACTGAAGAAGACCCATTTAGAGAAGGCGAAACTTGATTTGTGCCGGGAAGAAATAAAGTTTAATCATAAGTTCAGAATGAGGCGGCTCGAGGATAATCCTGTCTCTGTGCTTTCTTTTGATATGGCAAAACGGGTAAGACTTGTTCCACCCTTTTGTGAGCAGGATATCACCAAGTATTTTGCCATGTTTGAAAAAGTTGCTCAGAGTTTGAGTTGGCCCAAAGAGTATTGGCCTGTATTATTTGCAGAGTATATTGAAGGGTATAGTTCATGTTTTATCAAATATTCAATGTGCAGATTATGATATTGTGAAAAATACTATTCTGAAGTCGTATAAACTTGGACCTGAGGCATACAGGATTCAACATGCAACCACTTTCAAACTAGCTGACCAGACTTATGGTGAATTTACCAGAGTCAAAGAAGATTTGTTTAACCAGTGGCTTCTCTCTAAAGAAGTGAACTCAGACTTTGTCAAATTAAAGGAATTCATGTTGTTAGAGGAATTTGCCCGATGTGTACCTAAAGAAATTGTTTTATGATTATCTGAATGGGGAATAGATAATATAGCCGTTGTTGTCATTATGGCTGATGAATATGTATTGGCACATTAAACTTATAATAGTAAATTTCCGGGATTTCAGAATAAAAACGATGTTACTTATCACAGTAACGGTGCTCTTCCAGATAAGGAAGAAACCTAAAATCTGTAATTATAGTAGGAAGCCTGGCCATTGGGAGTGTTGGAAGAAGTCAAGAGAAACCAAAGTTATGTCTGTAGCCTTGGTGTTCACTAAAGTAAGTTCATGTAGAATAACTTTTTTGTCCAGAAATAAGAGTAAGCTTCATCAGAGTAGTTATATTTAAACAGTGACGAAGGTGATGAGACTTTCTCTGGAACTTATGATGTTTTATGGGCCAAGGCGCTGTCTCAGTTGAGGGTGGGGATAAGAAATCTGTTAAGATTTTGTGGGATACTAGCGCTTTAAAATCTGTCATGATAAAAGGTTTGGTTAATTTTGAAATCCCAGAGAAAAAAAATATCCATGGAGTTGAGGGATCCAGCTCTTCTACCCCTGTGAGGGTGTACCTTGAGTGTGAATTCTTTGAGGGTTGTGTGTGTGTGTGTGTGTGTGTGTGTGTGAATTGTGGATCAACTGTCAATGCATGGGGTTCATTGTCTGTTGGGAAATGATAGAGGGGCCAAGAGAGTGAAACCTGTAGCAGTGGAAGCAACTAGGTAGGTGGTTGAGGAAGTACTCAATGTGTTCCCTACCTGTGCTGTGACAAGATCCATGTCTACCAATGTTGAAGTATCCCAGACTGGGGATGTAATTGACCTTGTCACCACTATTGATGCTGATGTTGTTAACCTAGCTGATACCTTCTTTGCCACCATTGACTCTGCAGATGGAATAGCATTGGTTAATCAGACTGAATTGTTGTTAAAAGGGTTAATTGAATTACAGCATGCTGACTCTGAATTGCAAAGCTTGGCTAAGACTGCTGTGGCTGAGAATAAGTGGGATGACTTGTCAGTCTGTTATTATTTGAAAAGGGGTGTATTAATGCGTAAGTGGAGACCCCATTCTTCCCCAGCAACTGATAGTGAGTGGGTGTCAGTACACCAAATAGTGGTTCCAAATGTTTATAGGCAGGATATAATGACATTTGCTCATGAGTCTACCTTTGCAGGGCATTTAGGAGTGAGACCTTAGACCGTATTTGGCATAACTTTTACTGGCCCACGATTCGACAAGATGTCTTCCATTATTGAGGGATATGCCAAAAATGCCAAATGGTCGGTAAGCCTAATCAACCTCCTGATGTTGCTCCATTAATTCCTGTTCTTCATTTTGATGCTAAAACAGTAGTTATTACAGTGTTTCACAAAGTTTGGCTTACCTAAAGAAATGCAGTCCCAAGTTTTCAGGCAGTCTCTCCTAGAACTAGGTATTAAGCAGATCACTTCCACTGCTTGCTATCCTCAAGGTCAAGGTGCCATAGAAAGTTATCACCAAATTCTTAAAACTCTGATTCCCAAATTGTGTATAGAAAGTCACAAGGGTTGGGATAAAGACTTGCCCTTTTTTGCTTTTTGCTACTAGGGAAACGCCTAATGAACCCTTGGGATTTTCTCCATTTGAATTAATATTCACCCACGAAGTAAGGCGGCCATTAAAGTTACTAAAGGCTTTCTTTACATGAGAATATAGGACTTTAATCTTATGTTAGTGACCCAAAGGAGAGGCTTCACCATAGTTGGAAAATTGCCAAAGATAGCTTAGTTTCTTCCCAAAAGTAAATGAAAAAAGGGTATGACAAGAAAGCAAGAATGAGGGTGTTTCAGCCAGGTGACCAGGTGTTGGTTTTGCTTCCCATACATGGTCAACAGGCAAAGTTTAGTGGTCCATATATGGTAGAAAAGAAGATGAGTGGCGTTAATTATGTTATCTCCACTCCAGACAGGAGAAAGTCTAGTCGACTGTAAATATGTTGAAACCATCCTACCAGGGAGATTCACCAGAGGCCCCAGTGTGTGTGTGGTAGTTCTACCACTCACAGAACATAAGGATGATGCTGGATGTGACTGTGACCAAGATATCAGATAAGCTCACTCATCTGACAGAGGATTAAGGAGTTCATCTCACTTCTGTCTCGGTATCAGGATGTATTCCGGGACACACCATGACAGACAACATTAATTGTACATGATGTGGATGTAGGGAATGCTGCACCAGTGAAGCAGACGCCCTACCGTGTAAACCCACATAGCCTTGCCCCTCTTCAACAAGAATTAAATCATGTTAGACCATGAACTAATCAAAGCTTGTCAAAGTGAATGGTGTTCACCTGTAACTCTAGTGCACATGTCTGGCGGTGGATATCAATTTTGTATTGATTTCAGAAAAGTCACTGCTCTAGCTACAAAGAGTGGATGAGTGCATCCACAAAGTGGGAAGTTCTACATACATTAACAAGTTGATCTGCTAAAAGGATATTGGCAAGTTTCTTTGACTGATCGAGCTCAGGACATTTCTTGTTTTGTTACTTTGGGCCAAAGTGATACCCTATGGTGTGAAAAATGTCCCTGCTTCTTTTCGATTAATGAACACTATTACTGCAGGAATCAAAGGTTGTGTAACTTATATCGATAATGTGGTGGTGTATAGTGACTCGTGGGAAGAACATATCTCGTAGGTTGAGGAATTCCTGAAAGATTCTCTAGTGCTAATCTTGTTGTAACCTTGCAAAGTATGAAATTGTTGAAACATAAGTACAGTATCTTTGGTATGTTATTGGACAAGGTTCAGTAGCTCCACCACAAGATAAAGTTAAATTTATTTGCGTGTCCCAGATCTCAGAACAGAAAAGAATTACAAAGATACTTAGGTATGATAGGGTACTATCGTATGTTTATTTAAAATCTTACAAAGGTAGTTGCTTCCCCTCACTGATTTGTTGAAGAAAGGTATTCATTTTCAGTGGAGTAAGGAATGTGAACTGGCTTTTGATCGGGTTTTAAGTTCTTTTAAACCCCTGTTTTTGCAAGCCCCTAATACAGTAAGCCCTTCAAACGGGCTTAAATGAAAGTATTGTTGGCGTTTGGTGCATTCTTATTGCAGGAAGTCCAAGGATAACCCTGTTTGTTATGTAGAAGAAATTTAAATTAAAGCTCGAGAAATGATTCTCCCTTTAGAAAAAATTTTTTATCACTATACATGATTTTTCACCTTTTTGTGTTTACTTTAATCCTTCTGGACCTTTATAGTGTATACTGACCATCAGCCTCTCAAATATTTAAACAAGTTCGGGGACATGAACTAGCTATTGACTAGATGGAGCTTATATTTACAAGAATTTCATCCTAATATCGTTC
>NC_051421.1:2810860-2813360 GCF_015228065.2 Penaeus monodon | reverse complement strand
TGCGTGTGTGTGTGTGTGTGTGTATGTGTGTGTGTGTGTGTGTGTGTGTGTGTGTGTGTGTGTGTGTGTGTGTGTGTGTGTGTGTGTGTGTGTGTGTGTGTGTGTGTGTGTGTGTGTCTGCGTGTGTGTGGAAGTAGTTTCATTAGGAGTCGGCGTCATGTATAGGTGTGTATACCAGTATGTTGTGTGAGTGTGTATATATGTGTATGTATGTATGTGTATGTGTGTGTGTATGTATATATATATATATATATATATATATATATATATATATATATATATGTGTGTGTGTGTGTGTGTGTGTGTGTGTGTGTATGTGTGTGTGTGTGTGTGTGTGTGTGTGTGTGTGTGTGTGTGTGTGTGTGTATGTGTGTGTGTGTGTGTGTGTGTGTGTGTGTGTGTGTGTGTGTGTGTGTGTGTGTGTGTGTGTGTGTGTGTGTCTGCGTGTGTGTGGAAGTAGTTTCATTAGGAGTCGGCGTCATGTATAGGTGTGTATACCAGTATGTTGTGTGAGTGTGTATATATGTGTATGTATGTATGTGTATGTGTGTATATATATGTGTATGTATATATATATATATATATATATATATATATATATATATATATATATATATTTATATGCATATGCATATATAATCTGCAAATGTTTGTTCATCCGTTAATTACTGGCGTTGGTGAACTGATTCATCTTGGGCCCAACTTTCCAATTAAGCATTACGGCTTGACTGATCAGACAGCAGGAAGGGCCTTATTAACTTGTTCGTCTGACAGATTTATCTCTGCGTTTGCATAACTGGCCTTTGGAGTTTGACGTATGGCTATGTAGTGGCACGCCATTCTCGCCCTTGCATCCACACCTCGTTTTCCTCCCTCGTTTGTCGCTGACGTTCACTCCCGTTCGGATCTGCATCTGATCTGCGATGGAGTGTTTATTTTTATGCTGCTGAGGGCCCTGTAGGGATCTTAACCCTATACTACAGACTGATACACATGTTCAGGCTTGCAACGCGCCCGCAATAAACTTAGTGCGTGGATTAGCGACGAGCCAGCTACCGACCCTCCAGCTTGTTAACCTAACCACCTGTCGTGGCGGTAGTTCGCGCCAGCTGAGGTTGGCTCGCGGGGGGTCGCAGGAAGGCAGACAGCAGGCCGCGACGACCGGAGCCCCTCTACCTTGCTCCACCCAGCTCCTGTCACCGGGCGGACTTTTGTTTCGCTCGCGGCGCTGTCTCCACCAGCCGCGTCACATCACCAACCACTGCCGCAGGTTACGTACAGTATAGTGCAGTTTTGTGACCCTATTGTGCTCACCTGGATTATCAGAACAATTATCTGTGTGCCCCAGTGGCTGTGCCGTGTCGCCGCTTATAGTGACCGCTGCCGCTATCATTTTTTATTTTTGTTCTTTGTTGTTGTATATTTTAATGTCTTGTTTCGTGTTTCTTGTAATATATTTCTAATATTATAATCGTGATCACTACGTACGAGTATTCGTTCCCTCAATTCTTTCCTTTTTTCGACAAAACTATAGACACATGGAAAATATAAAAACAGAATTTTGGATATTACGTATTGCCATTTAAAATCTTTTAAAAAAAGATAACAGTAATCGAAACCCAAGGTATTGTATATTTAAGAGTTGCCTGTGTGATAACAAAGCAAGGGTCTGACGATCACTCGTACTGCTCGCTGTGTTGGGGCTGATCCTTATCACTCGTGCCACAAACGCTACCACATTTTACCTGTAACGCAGCTGTAGCCATTCGCTACAGCTGGTGTTTTGGGTGAGTGGGGTGGGGGGTGGGGGTTTTGGTTCGTGTCGGATGGCTTGACTTTTTTTTTTTTTTTTTTTTTTTTTTTTTTTTTTTTTTTTTTTTTTTGGGGGGGTAGGTGTCTTTGTGATTTGTCTTCCTTTTGCTTTTCAGCCTTTCCTTCTTTCTTTTTGTTTCTAATTTTTTCTTATATATTTCATGTGCTCTCAACATTGTTCATTCTTATTCCAGTTTTCATTACATACGGTGGAAATACCATACACGAAAAAAGAAATGGTAATTCATCATTTCTTTCCTTGCAACCTTACCCAGTTCTATTAACTATTCCATCCATTTTCATCAAAAGCTCTGCGATTTACATCCCGATTCTGAACGAAGTTTGGCGATCAAAGACGATCCATTTCGGATCTTCATTTTAGCTCCTATTACAAAACCTGAGATGCGGGAAACGCGGTCGGTAATTTCACCGCGAAAAGGACTTGGTTTATGCGTTGAAAATAACTGAGCTCCGGAGATACCGCTTCCCTTGTCATCTACAGTCTGAATCATTAGATATCCGATAGGTTGAGATTAGGTTAGCAAGAGAGAAGGGGGGGGTAGGGAGGAGGAAGAGAGAGAAGTGGAGAGGAGAGCGTAGGAAGGGGAGATAAGAGAAGAAAAGTTAATCAGGTAAACAAAGAAAGACACACACGCGCGCGCGCATGCAAGCGCACAAACAACCACCA
>NC_051421.1:2798360-2800860 GCF_015228065.2 Penaeus monodon | reverse complement strand
GCCGTTTTTCTTCCTGTTAGGCGAGTCATAGCAAATGACTAAAGGCTAACAGTTGTCCTTCTTTAAAATTCTAGCACTTTTCTCAGTATTCTTGCCGTCCCCAATAAAGCAGTCTTCTGCAGTACTCCAACCTCAGGCCCAATGTCCATATTTTCAATCCAACATTCAAGATCTTTTGTAACGCTTCGAGGGCACCAATCACTACTGAACAACTTTGCACATCGCAGTTCCCACAACCTTTTATTTCCCTTTTCAGCTCTTGGTACTTCTCTAACCTTCTCAACTCTTTTTCTGCAATCCTCGTGTCTGCAGGTACGGCAATATCAACTATTAGAGCCTCTTTCCTTTCCTTATGAATTACTATAACATCTGGTCTTCTTGCCTGAATGACGTTATCACATTGTACATTGATATCCCACAGAATTTTCACGGCCTCGTTCTCAACAACACTCTCTGGGGTGTGTTCATACCACTTATCTGAATGCTCAAGCCCATGTTCCTACACAAATCCCAGTGTACTTTCTTTGCCACGTTATCGTGACGTCTTTGTACTCTTTCTGGGCTAATTTCTCGCACTCTGAAACAATATGCTGTATGCTTTCACCTCGTTTACCACACATTCTACACAGTGGACTGTCGCTGCTCTTATCTATATAATGCTTCACGTAGTTGGTCCTTATTGCTTGCTCTTGTGCAGCACATAGGAGAGCTTCCGTTTAACCTTCAGATCACTCCTTGACAGCCATTCCAGATTTAACCATGTCTACCTTTTCTGGCGTCTCTCTAACGAATTGCCCATGCATTGCCTCTCCTGTCCATTTTGTTTGAGCTCTTCTGCCTTTCTCCTTTTGAATTCTTCCTTCTCCATTGTTTTCCTCTGTCTGTATGGTTCCTGATGCACACACACCTCTTCTGAGTTTGCCACATAAAAAACCTAAGCTGTTTTCTTCTCCTTTTACACATTGTTCCACACTGATAAGGCCACGACCTCCTTCCTTCCTTTTCATATATAGTCTGTCTACATCACTCTTTGGGTGCATGGCACCATACATTGTCAGGTTTTTTCTTGTCTTTCTGTCGATACTTTTCAGTTCACTCTCTCTCCAGCTTATTATTCCTGCTCCATATCTGAATATTGCTACTGCCCAGGTATTAATTGCAGTTACCTTGTTTCTTCCATTCAACTTGGACTTTAGAATTAACCTCAGCCGTCGCTATACTCCTTCATTGTTTTCTCTTCATTTCATTCTCCTTCACCTTATCTAATTCCAATACCCAGATAAGAATATCCTCCTGTTCAACTTCTTTTATTATCTCATCATTTGGTAATTCTATGCCTCACATCTTACAATCTTCCCTCTTTTTAGGACTAGAACCCCACATTTCTTGATTCCAAATTCCATGCCTTTATCAGTACTAGAAATGTGAGTAGTCTGTATTAGGGAGTCTATCTGTTCTTCACTCTTGGAATATAGTTTTAAATCATCCATAAAGAGTAGGTGATTAAGTTTATACTCCTTTTTCCCCCACTCATAGCATACATTTACCTTTCTGAGTAATGACGATAATGGTATCATGCTCAAGACAAATAACAATGGTGACAAACTATCCCCTTGGAATATCCCTCTTTTAACATCCACCTCGCCGAGTTCCTCTCCATTGGAAGTTAAGGACAAGTTCCACTGCACCATGCTTCTTTGCAAAAACTCTCTCACGTTACCGGCTATTCCAAACATTTCCATGCACTCACTGATCCAACTATGGGGAACGAAGTCATAAGCTTTCTTATAGTCTATCCACGCCATGGCCAGATTAGTGTGCCCTTTTCTGCAATCCTTCAGGATTGTTTTGTCAATCAATAACTGATCTTTTGTACCCTGGCTTTTTCGCTTGCAACCTTTTTGTTCATCAGGTAGTAGCTGTTCTCTTTCTAGGTAATCGTACATTTGATCAGCTATGATTCCTGTCATCAGTTTCCACATCAGTGGAAGGCATGTTATCGGCCTATAGTTCTCAACCGCATTCCCTTTCATGGGATCCTTCTGGCACAACACTGTCCGTCCATGTGTTAACCATTTGGGAAGGGTATCCGTTCCCATCAAAATCTTATTTAGTTGATCAGCAATTCTGTCATGCATGTTGGTCAGGTATTTTATCCAATATCCCTGGACACCATCTTTGCCTGGAGACTTCCAGTTTGGCATTTTCTTAGCTTGTTGTCTGACATTTTCAATACTTATAGTGACCCCTTCCTGTGAGTGTCTCCCTTTAACTTCATCCTTTAACTCAGACAGCCTATTCTGCACCTTTGTTATGTTCCTTCTCCACTGTCCAAATATCACCCCAAAACCTTCTACTCTCCTCAGCATCTGGTACCTCGTTTGTTCTAGCTTTACCCCCATTCAATTCCTTGTAAAAAAAAAAATCTGGTCAACACTAAATGTTCGATTTTGTCTGAACTGGTTAATCCTTTGATCGTATCTCTTAATTTTTGCACTTT
>NC_051421.1:2788773-2795760 GCF_015228065.2 Penaeus monodon | reverse complement strand
GCAGGCAATCGAGGGAAGTTCCTTGCCCAAGGCCAACGCGCCGGGGGACGGGGTGGACTCGAACCCTGGGAATTTTTTAAAAAAATTTTTTTTTCCGGTTCGCCGACAGGTTCTTGGGGGGCCCTTTTCTCACCATTTAGGCAACCGGATTTAATTTAAAAAATTTCCCCCATAAAATTAAAATTGGTATTAAAAAATTAAAATAATTTATAGTGTAAGCCCCTAGTTGCAATTTTTTTGTCGGTTTTTCCTGGTTGCCTTTAGCCTGCCCGGTTTTTCATACCCGAGGCCCCAGGCGATTTGGTAAAAGGGGTTTATTTATACGATTCAATGGGGCATTGTTTATTCCATTTTTTAAAAATTTGGGGCACTGTTTAGGTTTAAAAATCCCCCTTTTCTTTTCCCGAGTGCCCGGGGCAGGGGGGAGGGGGGGTTTTTAAAAATTCCGCTTCTTTATCAAGTATAGTAACAGGAATGTCTATGGTTTTTAGTAAACCCAATTTCCCCCCCCAGGGGGCCCGGGGCGGTTGGGTTAAAACCCTCCGGTCATACCCGGAGTAACAAAAGGTCGAGCCGGTCAGGGAATTTATTTTCGTTCAAGCGGTTGCATTACCTCTTTCATAAATATACCTCGCGCACTGATTAAAATTTGTTGCAAAATCAATTTTCACCACCCGGGGGATGATAAATTGTGTCATATCAATAGAGTGACAGGAAATTTTTGGAGCAGTAAAATCCTTTTCAACTCCTTTTAAATGGGTCTTGGGGAGGTTTTTTTTTTTTTTTTTTTTTTGTTTAGTTAGCCTCCCCCGGGTTGTACCGGGATGCCTGGGTCACCCTTCAATTTTTTTTAAAAATCGATATCAATGCGCATGAAAAATAAACTTTCATAATTTAAATAAAAAAGGGGCTAGAACCGAGAATCTAAAAACAACCCCGACCAACTAAAGGTCACTGGGTCAAACGGGGGCCTCAAAACCCAACCCCCCCACCAACTAAAAGTTTGAAATGGATTTTAGCTAAAACTCCGGGGCCACTTCTTTTTCCTTTTCCCTCATCCCTTTTTTTTTTCCCCTTTGGTGGAAAGATATAGCAATTTAAAATTTCAAAGTCAGAGCCCCGGGGTATATTAGAAAGATGGAATAATCAATGCCGCATTGAATCGATAAATAACAACCCCCCCTGACCAGACTCGAACCTAGGTCACTCCGGGATAAAAACCCGGAGGCCAGTGTAAACCAACCATGCCACACGACCACTAAAAGGGGTTTGTGCAACTAGGATTTTATAGCTCCATAGACTTTCACTGTCTACCATATTTTGAGTAATGACAGCGAATTTTTACGCCCCCCCTCCCGTGGGACTTGGAAATTGATATACAATTCAAACCCAAGTCAGATGCCCTGAGGTTTTATTTTTATGAAAGATGGAAAAATGAAATCCCGCATTGATACATAAATAACAACCCCCCCTGACCAGGACTCGAACCTAGGTCATCCGGGTATAAACCGGGGGCCCAGTGCCTAAACCAACCATGCCACACGCCCCCACTAAAAGGAGTGGCAACTAGGATTTTACTAGCCCCATAGACATTCCCTGCCCACTCATACTTGAGTAATGACAGCGAAGTTTACGTCACCCCCCGGGGCGGGCACTCGGTGGAAATTGATTTTTACCCAATTTCAAATCCTTTTTTGCCGGGGGCTAAAAAGGAATCGAGGAGAAGTTCGAAGAAACTTCATCCTCCGGCCCCCCCCCTTTTTTTTTTTTTTTTTTTTTCAAAAACCCCCCCCCCCCCCCCCCCTTTTTCCCTTCCCCCCCCGGCGCGTTGTTCCCTTGGGCAAGGAATTTCCCCTCGATCCCTCCCTTGGCCGTTATCCGGGTAAAGCCGCTATCCGGGGAAATAGAGATGGTGACTCGTTTAAAAAAAAACGGGGGGAAGGCAACGCAAACCACCTCTCAAAATTCCCAAGAAAAATGGAAAATCCATGATCGCCAACGTCCTTGTAGGAAAGGGGCATAAGGCCCCCCCCGGTGGCGAAGGGGTTAGAGCTCGGACTCAAGACGGGCACGAGGGCAATCTGAGTTGAGGGTTCGAGTCCCCGGCCCGGCGCGTTGTTCTTTTGGGAAAGGAACTCACCGTTTGGCTACCCACCCACTGGGTGGCCCCCCCACCCAAAGTCAGTGCTTCGCCCCAACCCCGGGGATTAAATAGAGAGAATGTTTAAACAAAAAGGTAACACGGGCACTCTCCGTGGAAAGGAACTGGGGCCCTCCCACGTACTCACTCAAAAAACATCACAACATGAAAATAAAATTTAAAACATGTTTTGGCCCCGGCGGCTCAAACATGCCCCCCCCTACCGTTAAAAAAAAAAATTATATATATATAAAAATATAAATAAAATATATAATATATTTTTAAAATTTTAAAAAAATTTTAATATAAAACATCATCATCAATAAGGTAGCTCATGTTTGAGCAGCCGGGACCACCATCCCTTCGCCCTGAACTCGATCTTGCGCTTTTCTTTCCCCTTGTACCCTCGACAGCCGCCCCAAAAATCTTTGATGTTGTCGCTCAGTCTTGTCTTTGGTTTGCCCTTCCCCTGTTTTTATCACCATCCCCTGTCAGTAAGTTTTTCTCAATATTTTTTTTTCCTCTTTTTATCACAAGAATAAAAATTTAATTTTCCTTTTTTTCAAAATGTCCCAAAAACCGGTCTTTACAATTTATTTTTCTCAGCACTTTATCATTCATTTCTTCTCTGCCAGTTTAATAGTGTATCGCCCGTAACACCACATCAAAACATTTATCTTTTTTTGTCTATCTTCTCAGCACCCAAAAACTCAGAACCTATGATGCAATTGGGAAAATAATGAGCAAAACCTCACTTTGGCGTAGGTGTATTGAGAGCAACTGTGGCCTTTTTTGGCAAGGTAAAATTTTCTTTCTATCTCGGTGAATCTCATATGAATTTGTTTTTAAAAAAGCTCCAAGATAAATGAACCTTTCACATTTTCCACAACCTTCCATTTATTGTAAAAATGTTTATCATTGTTCATTGCCGGTTATCTTTGAATCTTCATGATCTTAGTTTTCTTGGGATTAAAAACAAGCCCGCCTTTTTGCTTTCCCCTCTAACTTTATAATAGCTGTTGTAGTTCAGTGATATGCTGGCCAAACAAAACATATACGGCCCTACCTTAGATTTGAATTTTGACCTCCAACATCTACGTTCCTTCAAAATTCTCCAGAGCACCTCTATAATTGTTCAGAAAAATATGTTAAAAGAGGTGCGGAGACAGAATGCAACCCCGTTTGCCCCCCGTTGACTTCAAACCCTTCTGTTAAACCCCTAAATGGTTCTTACAGTTGCTTTTGTGGTCATACAGGCTTTTTTAGTTGGATGAGTGTTTGGAAACTTCATACGTTCATGTTATTCCCGAGGATATCGTGATTTAAAAGTATCAAAAACTTTCAAGTAATCGAGAAACACAGGGCTTCTATCTCTGACTTCAATGTTAAAAGGGCTTTTTGAGTTCTTGTTTTTCTCTATATAAATTTCAGATTTAGAATCTGGTTTTGCCCTACCCTTTTTCCAGGGCAAAAACTTTTGTTTGTCTGCAATATTTTCTTAAAATTCAACTTTTTTTCAGCAATAATTTTCAACAAAATTTTGCCGCTGTGATTATTAATGCAATTGCTTGTTATTGTTGATTTGGAGGCCGTACCTTTTTTAGGTATGGAGCAAAGACTGATTTACCAGTCTTTGGCCATCTTCTTTTATTCCAAATTTTTGTACAAAGTTTTTAGAAGAAGGGATTCAAAAACTTTCGCCCGCATTCTTTATTAGTTCCCCTGTTTTTTCACCATTCCGGGGCTCTTGTTATTTTTAACTTTTTTTGGCTTTATAACTTGTCCCAAACAGTGGCGGGGTTTATCTTCTGTCATTTTGTCTAATTAATGTTTTTGTTAGATTCTTTATTCTTTTTTTATAGGTTGGAACAATATGATTCCAATAACTTTGACTTCATTTCCCTCACATAAAAACAAGTCCCTTTTTTAGTTTTGATGGTCCATTGTAGGTTAAATTTTTGTGTGATGTTTTGTACTCCTTGGTAGAGTTCTTTAGTTGTTTATTGATAGAACAGTTTTCAATTCTCGCAATGTTATTAAATATTTTTCCTTCGCAAAATCTTTTAATTTTTGTATTTGTTTTTGTAAATTTCTTCTTCAACATAATATTTATACCCTTTTAGGCATCTTTTGTTTCAATTTCACTTTGGTTTTTTTCAGATTTCCAGGGGGGAATTTTTCTTTTTTATTTGGCGATAGTTTTTTTAAGCAGGCCCCAGCAAGAGTTTTTTTTCCTTCTTCCCACAACTCATTGGTGTTTATCATCTTCACATTGATGAGGACTTCAAATTTTTTTGATACGTAATTTGTAATTTTTATCAAGATTTTTATCGAGCTTTAGAGGGGGGTTGAGCTTTTGAAGGAAAAATTTGTAGTGGGTCATGGCGCCGGGACCCGGGCTTTTTTTTGGGATTTTTTTTGCAACTTTCCCTTTTGGTCAGAAAGTAGCAACTTGGTTGGTGTTTTTTGTTGGTTTAAAACCCCGTGAAAATGTCTTGGGGGTTGTTTTGGGAAAAAGTATTGGTATAACTAGTTTATTTGTACTACAGATTTCAATAAAATCTTCACCTCTTTCATTTATATCTCCAAGGCCGAATTTTCCACAGGTGTCATTTTTCAGATCTTTTTGCCTACTTTGGCGTTGAGGTCTCCCATGATTACTTTTACATCTCTGTTAGGGATTGTGTCTAAAGTTTCTTGGAGAGTGTTATAAAAATTTTCCATTTCTTCATCACTTGCAATGTTGGTTGGTGCGTAGCATTGTGTAATACCAATGTTATGAGGTTTTGCTTGTCATCTGACTTTTAAAATGCGATGATTTATTGGGCTGCACCCAATTTTTTGTGAGAATCATAGCAACTCCGTGACTATAATTTCCTTCTTCTTTTCCAGAAAAAAGAACTGTCTTGTTTTCTTTAGTTTTGAAACTTCCATTACTTTTCCAATTGGTCTCACTGATTCCTAGTATTTGAATGTTGTATCTATCCATTTCGTTACAGACAGTATGTAATTTACCCATCTCTTTCATTTTCCTTACGTTCCACATTCCGATTTTTAATGTGCTTCTTAATTGGACATGTTTTCTTTATCTTCTTTGTCTTCCAGATGCATGTTTAACATTGTCAGCCTGGTTGCCCACTGACTAACGCGCCCCTTGATAACCCACGCGACGGGCGATGTGGTATGAATTATCATTTCTGTATTTAATCATTGGTGTAGAGGTTTGTCAGGAGAAAATAAAAGTTGAGTAGAATCCCCCAGGCTCCTCAACTCGCAGTCTCCAACTAACTAGGAGGAACTATATCTGCCGCTTTGAAACAGTTACACTGTAATACGCCAGACATATTATTTGGTGAAACCAGTAATCAGTAGAACCGAAGGTGTTTTCACCAGATATCCACTGCCCTGCTGCCGACAGTTTCACCGCAACCCTGGCATAGGGAGCTAATAGGGTGCTATCCTTGTTCAAGGGAACCCCAGGGTGCAGTTTATTGTCTTACCCAGGACAAATATATATATATATATATATATATATATATATATATATATATATATATATATATATATATATGTATGTATATATATGTATATATATACATACAGTACATCTATATATACACATGAAAACACAGACACAGACACAGACACACACACACACACACACACACACACACACACACACACACACACACACACAACACACACACACACACACACACACACACACACACACGATGATTGTTCTTGTATATATCTGTGTGAAAGAGAGACAGTAAGAATTTAAGAAATGGAGATAGAAAGAATGATAAGAATTAGGTGGATGCAGAACATGGAATAGGAGGCAGAAAACAGTTAAACAAACAGTCATAAATAGAGAGAGGGAAGCCCTATAAATCCCAATAAGGAGGATCAGGATACGAGATAAGCCATCAGATACTATAACAATTTGTATTTAGTTCCTCATCGACATCAAAGCGTGACATAATATCTAAATATTTAGGAACATCTATTATGTTTTGCCAAAGGATTATCAGTAATTAGTCAGCTGAAATAGACTTTAAAGTTTAAATAATGTCAGGGTTCAGTGCAGAAATCTAATGTAAACAATATTTCATTTTTCGAAATATGCTAATATGCTATTATATATATATATATATATATATATATATATATATATATTTATATATATATACATACATATATACATATATACATAAATATATATATATATATATATATATATATATATATATAATATATATATATATATATATATATATATATATATTATATATATATATATATATATATATATATACACATATATAAGTACACACACACACACACACACACACACACACACACACACACACACACACACACACACACACACACACACACACACACATTTGGAAACAGAGGAAGAGGCAAACCGAAGACAGGACTGAGCAACAACATCAAAGAAATTTGCGGGCTGACGATGGTAATAGTGGAAAGAAAAGCGCAAGATCGAGTTGAGTGGCGAAGGATGGTGGAGAGGTCCACGGCTGCTCAAACATGAGCACACACACACACACAAATGTATGTGTGTGTGTGTGTGTGTGAATACGTACATTTATGTGTATATACACGCATATATAACACATTTATGTTTATCATGTATATATGTGTGTAGGTGGGTGTATGTATGTGTATGTGTGTAGTATGTAGTAGTACTGTATGTAGTATATTTATGTATGTATGTATGTATGATGTATGTATGTATGTAGTAGTAGTATGCATTTTGTAGAATGTATGTAGTTTTTATTATGTATGTACGTCGTACGAGATGATGTATGTAGATGTAG
>NC_051421.1:2776410-2781410 GCF_015228065.2 Penaeus monodon | reverse complement strand
AGACCAAAAATACGCACTTAGATAAGAACACATTTAAACATTCCCTGCACTTAAACGCATCCAGAAAAAAACATACTATCATACATGCTCAATACTCAAGCAAACGCAAATACAACACCCAATACACACGCAAAAGAACACACCACGCGCAAGTTAACCCTACCCCACACACCAGCGCCCCGCGCTCAAACACGCAAACGCAGACCCTAAAACACACAACACAGGCTCTAAAAAACGCAATCACAGCCCACTAACATACCCAAACAAACGCGCAAACACATTCCGTAACACAAATGCAAACAAAGACCATAATACAGCCATTAACACAAGCGAAAAACACACACGCAAACACACACGCAAACACTCACACAAACACAGCCACTAACACGTGCAAACACACACACAAACACAGCCCCTAACACACGCAAGAACACACGCAAACACTCATACAAACACAGCCACTAACACACGCAAACACACACACAAACACAGCCGCTAACACATGCAAACACACACGCAAACACAGTCACTAACACAAGCAAACACAGCCACGAACACACGCAAACACAGTCGCTAACACACGCAAACACAGCCACTAACACAAGCGAAAAAACACACTCAAACACACACGCAAACACAGCCACTAACACACGCAAACACAGCCGCTAAAACAAGCGAAAAAACACACGCAAACACAGCCACTAACACAAGCGAAAAAGACACACGCAGACACACACCGAAAACTCAGCCACTAACATACGCAAACACACACGCAAACACAGCCACTAATACACACAAACACAGCCACTAACACAGCAAAAACACACGCAAACACAGCTGCTAAACACACGCAAACACAGCCACTAACACATGCAAACACACACGCAAACACAGTCACTAACACACGTAAACACAGCCACTACTAACACAAGCGAAAAAATACACACACGCAAACACAGCCACTAGCACAAGCGAAAAAAAACACACACGCAAACACACCCACACCACAGCCACTAACACATGCAAACACAGCCGCCAAAACACGCAAACACAGCCGCTAACACACACAAACACAGCCCCTAACACACGCAATCACACACGCAAACACAGTCACTAACACATGCAAACCCAGCCGCTAACACACGCAAACACAGCCGCTAACACACGCAAATATATGCAAACATAGCCACTAACACACGCAAACACAAACGCAAACACAGCCGAAAAAAACACACACGCAAACATATACGCAAACACAGCCACTAACACAAGCGAAAAAACACACACGCAAACACAGCCGCTAACACACCAAACACAGCCACTAACACACGCAACACAGCCACTAACACACCCAAATACACACGCAAACATAGCCCCTAACAAACGCAAACACAGACGCTAACACGCTCAAACACAGCCACTATCATACGCAAACACACACTCAAACACAGACACTAAAACGCAAACAGCCGCTAACACACGTAAACACACACGAAACCAGCCACTAACACAGCACAACTAACACACGCAAACACAGTCACTAACACACGCAAACACACACGCAAACACAGCCGCTAACGCAAGCGAAAAAAACACACACGCAAACACAGCCACTAACACAAGCGAAAAAACTCACACGAAAACACAGCCGCAAACACAGCCGCTAACACACGCAAACACAGCCACTAAAACACACGCAAACACACACGAAAACTCAGTCGCTAACACACGCAAAACAGTCCACTAACACACGCAAATACACACGTAAACACAGCCATGAACACGTAAACACAGCCGCTAACGCACGCAAACATAGCCACTAACACAAGCGAAAAAAAAACACACACACACAAACACAACCACGAACACAAGCGAAAAAAAGACACACGCTAACACACACACAAACACAGCCCTTAACACACGCAAACACAGTCCCTAACACACGCAAACACACGCCCGCACGCCCAAGGTGGAGACGCCGTGACCCGGGGCGGAGTGAGCGCCCCTTTCGCTCACTTTAACGAAGGCTGCGCTTCTGCTTTCGCCTCTTGTGAAGCCCGTGTTGGGGGGGGGTCTGTTCCTTCGTTTTAATCCCTTGTTCGTTCTGTCGTTCTGCGCTCTTTCCCGTTTTGTTGTCCTGTGTCCCGTTTTTTTATGGTCGTTTCTTTTTTCTTATCTTTGTCTCAATCTCTCTCTCTCTCTATCTCTCTCTCTCTCTCTCTCTCTCTCTCTCTCTCTCTATCTCTTGTTTTTCTTCTTTATCTTCTCCATTTCCTTCTTTCGCACCCACCTATTCAGGGATAACAATTTCTGGGAACATATTCTAATTATTCTTCGTTCCTTTTTTACCCGATTTTATTCTTCCATATTTTTTATTCCCTCCCATATATATTTTTTTTCTCTCTCTCTCTCTCATTCGCGTGTTTTCCGACTCGTTTCTACTTATTCTTTTTCCGTCTCTGTTTCCTGCGTCAGATTATTGTTCCACCTATTTATTTGTTTATTTCACATATATTCATTTCATTTATTCAGTCGTTTGTATTGTTCTTTTTCTCTATTTCTCTTTTTTTTTACTTCTCGTGTCTGAAGCTGTTTCTGTGGGCGGAGCTTGAATATATATATATATATATATATATATATATATATATATATATATATATATATATATATATATATGTGTGTGTGTGTGTGTGTGTGTGTGTGTGTGTGTGTGTGTGTGTGTGTATGCGTGTGTGTGTGTGTGTGTGTGTGTGTGTGTGTGTGTGTGTGTGTGTGTGTGTGTGTGTGTGTGTGTGTGTGTGTGGGTGTGTGGGTGTGTATATATATATATATATATATATTATATATAATATCTATATATATATATATATATATATATATATATATATATATATATATATATATATATATATAAATCTCTGTATCTACTCATATAAAGATTTTTTTTCGCTCCATATTTATTTATCATCTATCTGTCTGCCTATGAATCTCATGATGATAAATTCCAACATAAGAGTGTAACATGACGTAGAGGAATGTTGTGTATATATATATATATATATATATACATATATATATTATATACTATTATATATATAATATATATATATATATCTATATATATCAAAATATTATATTGTACTATATACATTTATATTATATTATATAATATTATATATATTATATATATATATATATATAATATATATTATATATAATATATATTATATATATATACACATTTATATATATTATTATATATATATATATCATATATATATGTATATATATTATATATCTATATATATTATATTATATATACATATATATATACATATATATATACATATATATTATATATATATCTATATATATATATATATATATTATATATATATATAAGTAAACTTAATCAGAGTCCCGCTTAAATGGTTCCACATTACCAGTTTTAGTAATCAATGAACCAAAAAGGGTACAACATTATCGGACTATGATCATTTAGAACAAAAATATTGTTCCATGAAATTGTTTTTAGCAAACTATTGTCATTTTGATTTGAGCTCTCTCTCTATCTATCCATCTATCTATCTATCTATCTATCTATCTATCTATCTATCTATCTATCTATCTATCTCTATCTATTTATCTATCTCTTTACGGTTGGGGAATAAATATTATTGTTAATGTAATATTTCCCATAGAGCTGAGGATACTAAATGTAATGTGTACAGCCAGCCATGTTCTCACACCCTTAAACACTATGTACTGTTATGCTCACTGCTTAAAGAATATCAAGAAAGGGATGGAGATGAAACCATGTGTACTATCATTAATGATTTCACTGAAAATGGTAAACTTCAAGACATTCTTAAAAAGTACAGTTCATTCGACTGTAAATTTTTCATTATATATTTTGTAAAATGTGTAATATATATATATATATATATATATATATATATATATATATATATATATATATATATATATATATATTTTTTTTTTTTTATTCACTTTACTTCAAGGAAGCATGATCTATGTTTTTTTATCAATATTCTGTAAATTACTTCCATATATGATAATGTAGTTGAAATGATATCACTGAACAAAACAATTAGGCATAGTTCCTATGCCTTTTCAAACATGTACAACTGTATATCATATTGAATAAACTTTTCAAAATCAAAATCAAATCAATTTCTCTCTATCTATCTATCTATCTATCTATCTATCTATCTATCTATCTCTATCTGTCTCTCTCTCTCTCTCTCTCTCTCTCCTCTCTCTCTATCTATCTATCTATCTATCTATCTCTCTCTCTGTCTATCTATCTCTCTCATTTTCTCTTTCTCAAAAACAAATTAATTTTTCCTTTTCTGAAGTGGGCGGGCGGGGGTCGTGAGCGGATCTTAATCGCCTTACTGTTTAATGCAATATCTTCAGTTTTTCTTTTTTTTTCCTAATAAACAAACAAATAAAAACTTTTCAGTCCTTCTAATGTTGGACAGTTTCAGTGATTTGATTGTGTTTCTATTCTTATCTGAGATTTTCTGAGGCAATAGTTCTGTATCGTTCTGGTTGGCTTTTTCATCTGACAGGCACGCTATCGCTATTTTCGCTCTGTACTTTTGTTCATACAACTACAACAGACTTTTGACGTCACCAACAGATGTGATTTAACTTCCTTGCTTTCATTCTCATCATTGGAAATAATCATAAAAAATAATAATAATAAATAAATAATAATAATTTTACGATTCGCTGAAAAGAATGAGTGTCAATTCTATGTTAAACAATCAATCGCTCTAATTATCCGTGTGATGCCACATTATTTCTTTTGCGAAAGCTACTTATGGCGTCCTTCAGGGATATGGAGCAACCGTCTCCATAAAAATTACAGAGCGCATCGTATTTTCTTACCAGTTGTTTCGCAGACCCTAACTTCTCTGAAGGTACTTTTGTTTACGCAAATATCGAGTAAATGACGTCGGTGGTTTCGTAAT
>NC_051421.1:2768910-2771410 GCF_015228065.2 Penaeus monodon | reverse complement strand
GCCGTTTTTCTTCCTGTTAGGCGAGTCATAGCAAATGACTAAAGGCTAACAGTTGTCCTCCTTTAAAATTCTAGCACTTTTCTCAGTATTCTTGCCGTCCCCAATAAAGCAGTCTTCTGCAGTACTCCAACCTCAGGCCCAATGTCCATATTTTCAATCCAACATTCAAGATCTTTTGTAACGCTTCCGAGGGCACCAATCACTACTGGAACAACTTTTGCACATCGCAGTTCCCACAACCTTTTTATTTCCCTTTTCAGCTCTTGGTACTTCTCTACCTTCTCTAACTCTTTTTCTGCAATCCTCGTGTCTGCAGGTACGGCAATATCAACTATTAGAGCCTCTTTCTTTCCCTTATGAATTACTATAACATCTGGTCTTCTTGCCTGAATGACGTTATCACATTGTACATTGATATCCCACAGAATTTTCACGGCCTCGTTCTCAACAACACTCTCTGGGGTGTGTTCATACCACTTATCTGAATGCTCAAGCCCATGTTTCCTACACAAATCCCAGTGTACTTTCTTTGCCACGTTATCGTGACGTCTTTTGTACTCTTTCTGGGCTAATTTCTCGCACTCTGAAACAATATGCTGTATGCTTTCACCTCGTTTACCACACATTCTACACAGTGGACTGTCGCTGCTCTTATCTATATAATGCTTCACGTAGTTGGTCCTTATTGCTTGCTCTTGTGCAGCACATAGGAGAGCTTCCGTTTAACCTTCAGATCACTCCTTGACAGCCATTCCCAAGATTTAACCATGTCTACCTTTTCTGGCGTCTCTCTAACGAATTGCCCATGCATTGCCTCTCCTGTCCATTTTTGTTTGAGCTCTTCTGCCTTTCTCCTTTTGAATTCTTCCTTCTCCATTGTTTCCTCTGTCTGTATGGTTCCTGATGCACACACACCTCTTCTGAGTTTGCCACATAAAAACCTAAGCTGTTTTCTTCTCCTTTTACACATTGTTCCACACTGATAAGGCCACGACCTCCTTCCTTCCTTTTCATGTATAGTCTGTCTACATCACTCTTTGGGTGCATGGCACCATACATTGTCAGGTTTTTTCTTGTCTTTCTGTCGATACTTTTCAGTTCACTCTCTCTCCAGCTTATTATTCCTGCTCCATATCTGAATATTGCTACTGCCCAGGTATTAATTGCAGTTACCTTGTTTCTTCCATTCAACTTGGACTTTAGAATTAACCTCAGCCGTCGCTTATACTCCTTCATTGTTTTCTCTTTCATTTCATTCTCCTTCACCTTATCTAATTCCACAATACCCAGATAAGAATATCCTTCCTGTTCAACTTCTTTTATTATCTCATCATTTGGTAATTCTATGCCCTCACATCTTACAATCTTCCCTCTTTTTAGGACTAGAACCCCACATTTCTTGATTCCAAATTCCATGCCTTTATCAGTACTAGAAATGTGAGTAGTCTGTATTAGGGAGTCTATCTGTTCTTCACTCTTGGAATATAGTTTTAAATCATCCATAAAGAGTAGGTGATTAAGTTTATACTCCTTTTTCCCCCACTCATAGCATACATTTACCTTTCTGAGTAATGACGATAATGGTATCATGCTCAAGACAAATAACAATGGTGACAAACTATCCCCTTGGAATATCCCTCTTTTAACATCCACCTCGCCGAGTTCCTCTCCATTGGAAGTTAAGGACAAGTTCCACTGCACCATGCTTCTTTGCAAAAACTCTCTCACGTTACCGGCTATTCCAAACATTTCCATGCACTCACTGATCCAACTATGGGGAACGAAGTCATAAGCTTTCTTATAGTCTATCCACGCCATGGCCAGATTAGTGTGCCCTTTTCTGCAATCCTTCAGGATTGTTTTGTCAATCAATAACTGATCTTTTGTACCCTGGCTTTTTCGCTTGCAACCTTTTTGTTCATCAGGTAGTAGCTGTTCTCTTTCTAGGTAATCGTACATTTGATCAGCTATGATTCCTGTCATCAGTTTCCACATCAGTGGAAGGCATGTTATCGGCCTATAGTTCTCAACCGCATTCCCTTTCATGGGATCCTTCTGGCACAACACTGTCCGTCCATGTGTTAACCATTTGGGAAGGGTATCCGTTCCCATCAAAATCTTATTTAGTTGATCAGCAATTCTGTCATGCATGTTGGTCAGGTATTTTATCCAATATCCCTGGACACCATCTTTGCCTGGAGACTTCCAGTTTGGCATTTTCTTAGCTTGTTGTCTGACATTTTCAATACTTATAGTGACCCCTTCCTGTGAGTGTCTCCCTTTAACTTCATCCTTTAACTCAGACAGCCTATTCTGCACCTTTGTTATGTTCCTTCTCCACTGTCCAAATATCACCCCAAAACCTTCTACTCTCCTCAGCATCTGGTACCTCGTTTGTTTTAGCTTTACCCCCATTCAATTCCTTGTAAAAAAAAATTCTGGTCAACACTAAATGTTCGATTTTGTCTGAACTAGTTAATCCTTTGATCGTATCTCTTAA
>NC_051421.1:2753910-2758910 GCF_015228065.2 Penaeus monodon | reverse complement strand
AATGGACACTATCAAAACTGAAAATGGACTTGTTTTATGTGATGGAAATGAAGTCAAAGATAGATGGAATCAATATTGTTCCAACCTATACAAAAAGAATAAAGATCTAACAACAACATTAATTAGACACAATGACAGCGAAGATGAACCACCGCCACTGCTAGACGAAGTTATAAAAGCCATAAAAAGAGTTAAAGAATAACAAGAGCCCGGGAATGGATGAAATAACAGCGGAACTAATCAAGAATGCTGGCGAAAGTGTTGAATACTTCTTCTACAAACTTTGTACAAAAATTTGGAATGAAAGAAGATGGCCAGAAGACTGGGTAAAATCAGTCTTTGCTCCCATACCTAAAAAAGGTGACGCACTCCAATGCAACAATAACAAGACAATTGCATTAATAAGTCACAGCAGCAAAATTTTGTTGAAAATTTTTTGCTGAAAGAATGAATTTGAATTTAAGAGAAGATATTGCAGACGAACAAGCAAGTTTTTGCCCTGGAAAAGGTACCAGAAACCAGATTCTAAATCTGAAATTTATCATAGAGAAAAACAGAGAACATCAAAAAGACCTATGAACATTGAAGTCAGAGATAGAAGACCTGTGTTTCATCGATTACTTGAAAGCTTTTGATACTGTTAATCACGATATCCTCTGGAATAACATGAACGATATGAAGTTTCCAAAACACATCATCCAACTAATAAAACCCATGTATGACCAACAACAAGCACTGTAAGAACCTTTATGGGTTAACAGAATGGTTTTTGAAGTCAAACAAGGAGTGCGACAGGGTTGCATTCGTCTCCGCACCTCTTAACATATATTCTGAAACAATTATGAGAGGTTTCTCTGGAAATTTTGAAGGAAAATGTAGATGTTGGAGGATACAAAATATCAAATCTAAGGTACGCCGATGATATAGTTTTGATTGCCAGCAGTATCACTGAACTACAACAGCTACTAGATAAAGTTAGAGAAGCAAGCAAAAAGGCTGGCTTGTTTCTTAATGCCAAGAAAACTAAGATCATGAAGATTCAAAGATAACCGGCAATGAACAATGATTTAAAATGTTACAATCAATGGAATGGTTGTGGAAAATGTGAAAAAGTTTTACTTATCTTGGAGCTGTTTTAACTAATTCATATGATGATTCACCGGAGATAGAAAGAAGAATTACCATTGCCAAAAACGCCACAGTTGCTCTCAATAACACCTTACGGACAAAGCTGAGGTTATTGAACTCATTAGTTTTCCCAATTGCATCATATGGTTCTGAGTGTTGGGTGCTGAAGAAGATAGACAAGGAAAAGATCAATAGTTTTGAAATGTGGTGTTACAGACGAGTACTACGTATTAACTGGACAGAGAAGAAAATGAATGATGAAGTGCTGAGAAAAATAAATTGTAAAGACCGGTTGTTGGACATCTTGAACAAAAGGAAATTAATGTTTATTGGTCATGTGATGAGAAGTAAAAGTATTGAGAAAAACTTACTGACAGGGATGGTGATAAGAAACAGAGGAAGAGGCAAACCGAAGACAAGACTGAGCGACAACATCAAAGATATTTGCAGGCTGTCGATGGTACAAGTGGAAAGAAAAGCGCAAGATCGAGTTCAGTGGCGAAGGATGGTGGTCCACGGCTGCTCAAACATGAGCATACCGTTATTGATGATGATGATATATATATATATATATATATATATATATATATATATATATATATATATATATATGTATATATATATATATATTTTTTTTTTTTAACGGTAGTTTCATGTTTGAGCCGCCTTGGTCACAGCATGATACTTAATTGTAGTTTTCATGTTTGTGATGCTCTTTGAGTGAGTACGTGGTAGGGTCCCCAGTCCTTTTCCCCGGAGAGTGCCCGTGTTACCTTTTAGGTAAAACATTCTCTCTATTTAATCCCGGGGTTGGGACCAGCACTGACTTTGGGCTGGCTTGGCCCCCCAGTGGCTGGGTAGCCAATCGAGGTGAAGTTCCTTGCCCAAAAGAACAACGCGCCGGCCGGTGACTCGAACCCTCGAACTCAGATTGCCGTCGTGCCAGTCTTGAGTCCGATGCTCTAACCATTCGGCCACCGCGGCCTTATGCCTTGTCCTACAAGGACGTTGGCGATCATGGATTTTCCATGATTTTCTTGGCAATTTTAGAGAGGTGGTTTGCCGTGCCTTCCGCCGGTGTTTTTATCGAGTCACCATCTCTATTTACCCGGATAGCGGGTTTAAACCCGGGTAACGGCCAGGGAGGCAATCGAGGTGAAGTTCCTGCCCAAGGGAACAACCCCGCCGGACGGTGACTCGAACCCTCGAACTCAAATTGCCGTCGCGACAGTCTTGCTCTAACCACTCGGCCACCGCGGCCTTACATATATATATATATATATATATATATATATATATATATATATATATATATATATATATATAATTTTAGGTAAATCGAACCTAGATACGATGAAGTTACTTGGGCAAGGAACTTCTCCTCGATTGCCTATTTAGCCACTGGCAAGCCAGGATTTGAATTGCTAAATCAATTTCCACCGAGTGCCCACGGGGAGTGAGCGTAAAACTTCGCTGTCATTACTCAAGTATGAGTAGACAGGTAATGTCTATGGGGCTAGTAAGATCCCAGTTGCACACTCCTTCTAGTGGGTCGTGTGGCATGGTTGGTTTAGCACTGGCCTCCGGTTTTATACCGGAGTGACCTAGGGTTTGAGTCCTGGTCAGGGAGGGTTGTTATTTATCGATATCAATGCGGCATTGCATTATTCCCTCTTTCATAAATATACCTCAGGACATTGACTTAGGATTTGAATTTCTATATCAATTTCCACCCAGTGCCCACGGGAGTGAGCATAAAACTTCGCTGTCATTACTCAAGTATGAGTAGACAGGTAATGTCTATGGAGCTAGTAAGACCTAGTTCCATCCCTTTTTGTGGGTCGTGTGGCATGGTTTGGGTTTGCACTGGCCCCCGGTTCATCCCGGAGTGACCTAGGTTCGAGTCCGGTCAGGGAGGGTTTTTATTATCGTACAATGCGGCATTGCATTATTCCCTCTTTCATAAATACCCCAGGCATTGATTAGGATTTTAATTGTATATCAATTTCCCCCGGTCCAGGGGAGTGGCGTAAAAAATTTGCTGTCATTACTCAAGTTGAGTAGCAGGGAAATTTTATGGAGTAGTAAAATTTCCCAGTTGCACACCCCTTTTTTTGGGTCGTTGGGAGGTGTTTAGCCTGGCCCCCGGTTTCTACCCCGGGGACCTGTTTTGATCCCGGTCGGGAGGGTTTTTATTTATGATATCAAGGGCATTCATTTTTCCATCTTTCATAAATTACCCCGGGAAAATTTACAGAATTTGAATTGCTATATCAATTTCCACCGAGTGCCCACGGGGAGTGAGCGTAAAACTTCGCTGTCATTACTCAAGTATGAGTAGACAGGTAATGTCTATGGAGCTAGTAAGATCCTAGTTGCACACTCCTTTTTAGTGGGTCGTGTGGCATGGTTGGTTTAGCACTGGCCTCCGGTTCGTTCCCGGAGTGACCTAGGTTCGAGTCCTGATCAGGGAGGGTTGTTATTTATCGATATCAATGCGGCATTGCATTAGTCCATCTTTCATATATATATATATATATATATATATATATATATATATTATATATATATATATATATATATAATATATGCATGTGTATATATAAATGTACTACAGATATAGATACAGATACAGACGTTGCTTTAAGTGTCATATGCAATAAATATGCAATGCAGGAGATCTGTTACAGAGGCCCCATCAACCCAAACGTGTCATAATAAATATATTGTTAAATTATTGTTAATACCATTGTTATTATGCCTATTGTTATTTTTGTTGAATTATTGTTTTTATCGAGTGGCCTTACCAGTTGTTCTCTGCTGATAGTCCATTATGATATTCTTTAACGACTCACAGACCATCCGCCTTTTTTGGTGACTGGTTAGAAACTGGTGCACATAACCTAAGATTTACTGAATACTGCATGAGTCTTACCAAAATAATCCTAAGAAATTCATTTCATGTCTATTTGAGAAATATATTGTCAATTCGAAGTTTGTTTGCTTTTTTCTTTCGATAGACTACGAGACGCTTGAAGTTTACCAAAAGGAAAAACCCAGATTCCCATAGCTATACCTGACCTCATGCAATCGACATCGAACAGCACCCCCCTCGGTCTAAGCCACAGCCGGATGAATCTGACACTCCAGCGGGCGAAAGCAAGCACCTGGCCTCGAGGGGGAGCCGCCATATCTAAAGGGTGACATCCTCGACACAGGCAGACCGGGGAGACAGAAGGCAGACAGGTATGGAGATGAAGGCTCACCTCGTCGAACTCGCAAGTACTGCGTCCTCGATACTCGCAAATACTGTCTTTGAGGTGTAACAAACTCTATAGCTAAGACTTCTTTCATTAATAAGCACTAAGACCATCCTCTCTCTCGTTGATACCTTAGCTTAGTTGATTCTGTGAGTCAGATAATTGACCATTCATGTAGTTTTCGGAATTATAAGAAATATATTCTAAAACAAATTTAAAACGTCTGTTTTTCTTTCTTCTTTTTTCTCTTTCTACGATTTCTCAAAATTCTGTTTCTAAGAATCGTACAAACTTTTTTTTATTTCAATTCATTATCATCACTACTCGCAACTGACGTGCATATATGAATTCTTAATCATACATTCTATAATATCTGCTCATTTTACAAGGATTTGGATAATAGATCAGAATGATAAACTCAGACCCTTCGAGGACTAACTTTCATCGTAACTACCATTTTGAGGGCAGTAAAGATACATACCTGGCTTCCAGAATTACATCATTTAAAAACTGCCTGGTATCATACCAATACGTGAAGTCTTTTACTTATCGATTGATCTAAAATTGGTAATTATATGTATCTTCCTTTTATAATGGCGATATGCTTGTAAT
>NC_051421.1:2743910-2748910 GCF_015228065.2 Penaeus monodon | reverse complement strand
CATTAATGATTAATCCCTGTAAGAAAAAGAGTGTGAGCCCATTCAACATTATATTTTTTTAGATAAACTCTCAGGTGGTTACTGTCATACATTTTGAAAACCATCGATTTTTCCCCTATTATTTATAGTCTGTACATTATAATGAGGGCATAAAACTTTACTGTAACGTCATGATATTAATTATAAAATCGTAGGAGAAAAGAAGACAATAAATATCCACAAGGAAATCAAATAAACATATTTGTTGCGGAAATCTGCCAGGAAATGCAAAGGCTATGGATTGAGATATAGATGGTTATATAGAGACATCGGTAGGTAGGCAGAAAAGTATACACACACACACACACACACACACACACACACACACACACACACACACACACACACACACACACATACACACACACATATATATATATATATATATATATATATATATATATATATATATATATATATATATATATATATATATATTTATATATATATACATATATGTGTGTGTGTGTGTGTGTGTGTGTGTGTTATATATATACATGTTATATATATATATATATATATATATATATATATATATATATATATATATATATATATATATATGTATATATATATATATATATATATATATTTTATATATATATATATATATATATATATATATATATATACTGCTATACACAAAAGCCGTTTGCATACCATAATCCGAATTTGACAATAACACCATGGGAGACAAAGATAGAAAACGGGAAGGAGAAGCGGAGAGAGACGAGAGCCTGAAAACGTGGCAGCTTCATTTCGCCCTGCTGAGAGTTGGTGTAGCCGAGACAGAGGCGGAGAAAGAGGAAGAGTGAAAGAGGAAAAGGAAAGGAGAAGTGGAGAACGTGGTCACCAAGGAAAGTCTCTGCTGATGTGCCAGCTTGAGCAGTGCTAGAGTAGTGGGTGTGTTGATGACTGTGCCCACAAATCTATATATAGGTTTTTGCCTCATGAAGAGGAAATAATCATAATAGTTCAGTTTTGTTTTTGTATTTATGTGTTGCTGACCTGAAATGAAAGTGCCATTATTGATTTTACAGAGGTTCTTCTAGTTAAAGTTTAGAAAAGGAACAGTGTTTTTATCCATTATATCCACATTATCCACCCAGTCCAGTCCAGTGATGTGTGGATAGTGTGTGGATAAGATGAAGAAATTGAGTGACAGAATCACAGACAGAAGAGAAGAAGAGGACTGAGGGATTGCAGTCAGCGAGCAGATGTAGGCGCAGTGGGATGGGTCGTTCACTACAGTGGAAGCCACCAGAGGCAGTCTACAGCAGCAAGTCGAAGATTTGACACGACACCAGCAAGACTAGGAGAGGTGCTTCAAGAGTCAGATGGCAGCTCAGCAAGAGGTGTGCCGGCAGATGATGCAGCAGCTGAGCAGACTAACTACGTCATTATCCATGCTACCCCAAGCATTTTCACCAGCTGGACCAACCACGCCTTGCCCTAGGAGCATGCTCTACATGACGGGAACCAGTATGGGCTCATTGTGTCCATTTGAAGCCGCCAACGTTCAATGGCAGTGATTCTTCCGTACTGTATATGACATTGTTCGAAGTTGTGGCTGATGGAAGTGGATGGGGTGATTACCAGCGTGCAATGCACCGTACAGCAAGCCTGCATGGACCAACAGGGGGTAGAGTACAAGAAAAAGGAATAGAGGGTTTTTACCCCGAAGGGAAAGACCAGTCAGAGCCCGTCAGACCAGTACCACTCTATTTTGTTGGGAGTGCAGGGAGGAGGGGCACTATACTGACCAATACCCCCGACAACATTGCTATAGGTATGGCGAAGAGGGTTATCTGGCCAGGGATTGTTGCAGGCAAAGTCTCGTGGAAAATGAAAACAAGCTGGAGAGTGTAGGGGGCTCAAGTTCAAGTTCAAGTTGGTTTTCCTCCTTAGACCTCAAGTCTGGATTTCATGAGGTGGAGGTAATACCAGAGGATCGGGAGAAGACAGCGTTCACTTTTCGTCAAGGGCTTTGGCAGTATTGGGTGATGCCAATGGGGCTTTGCAATTCACTAGCTACATTTGAGGGCCTTATGGAGCGGATTTTAGAAGGGCTCCTGCGTAAAACATCACTAGTGTATTTGGATGACGTTATTATGTAATGCAATACGTTTGAGAGAGAAGTGGATAGGCTGAAGGGTGTCTTCCAGAGGTTATGCAAGGCAAACCTCAAAGAGACATCTTACTTGGGCCATATTATGAGTGAGCAAGGTGTGAAAACAGATCCACAAGTCACAGCTGGCCACAACCTAGGAATCTGAGGGACCTACGAAGTTTCTTTGGACTCTGTACTTACTACTGCCATTTTGTTAAACATTTTACAACCATTGCCTCCCCACTGCATCAGGGAAGTTGTCATGGAGCTGAAGTCATGGAAACCAAGAAGCCTTTCAAAAGTTCAAGAATGCACTGGTGACAGCTCTTGTTTTGGCATATCCTGACCCGAAGAGACCATTCCTACTTGACACTGATGCTAGCAATGAAAGGCTGGGTATAGTACTGTCACAGCAGGTAGATGGAATTAAGCGGACTGTGGCCTTTTGTTGGAAGTTTACTCCTCCAGAATGAAATTACTGTGTGACTCAAAGGGAATTGTTGGCAGTCGTGGAGTCTACAAAACATTTTATCACTAACTATATGGAACTTCATTTATCATTCAGACAGATCTTGCAACATATGGGACTCAGATCTTTGAAGAACTTAGAGGCACAACTGGCAAGATGGGTGGGTAAGCTTAATCATTAAAACTTCCACACTGGACATCGTGCAGGAGTCCATGGTAATGCTGATAGCTTAAGTAGGCACCCATATGAGGTGGAATGTAGCCACTGCATCAAACGTGATCCAGTAGAAGCCAGCCGAGGAAGTGAAGAAGACAAGGAAGGTATGCAGGGGGATATTGTAAAAGGAATGGATGATAAACCTATGGATGAGTGGGCAAAATTTCAGCAGCAGGATAGTAATCTCCACCCTATAATAGAATGGCTTGAAGCAAATCGGTAGAGACCTACTTTGAAAATGGTTGCACGAGGTACTGGGCAACTGTAGCACATCAAGGAAAGCTTGAGGAGGCCCTGAGATGGGCCCTTGATGGTATTGGTGATGGCCATTTTGGAATGAAAAGGACACTTAAGAAACTGCGGGTGTGGTTTTATTGAATTGGTATGCGAAAAGATGTGGACATGGTGCCGCGAGTGCGAGATATGTAGTGCAAGGAAAGGCCCTCCTAAGAGAGATAGAGCCCCATTAGATATATCATGTTGGCAGACCGATGGATCGATGGGGAGTAGAAGTTGCTGGCCCATTTCCAACTACACCTAGAGGAAATCGGTTTGTGGCTGTCGCCATGAGCTACTTTACTAAGTGGCCTGAAGCATTTGCACTGCCTAACCGTGAAGCTAAAACAGACAGTGGACTCGTTTTGGCCTTCCAGATGAACTTCACTCTGATCAAGGCCGAGAGTTTGAGGGAAAAAATCTTCAGTAAGAGTTGTAAGTTGTTAGGTATCCATAAAACTTGCATCCTCAAGGAAATGGCATGGTGTAAAAGTGGAATAAGACCATGCAACAGTACCTAGCAAAGCACTGCAGTGAAGATCAAACTAACTGGGACGAACATCTCCCGATACCGCTCATGGCTTACCGTTTCTGCAGTCCATGAGGTAACAGGGTATATTCCAATGCAAATGTGGGAAAGAGAGATGAGACGACAATGGAATTGGCAATGAGGCGCCCTCTAGGTAAGGAAGAGCTACCTGAACACAGCCCAGCCTTTAGTCCTGGAATTGAATAGAATGGAAGAATTTAACCGGTTTGGTCGACAGAAGCTTAAGTTGGCAGATGAAGCAATTAGAAGATTACCTGACCGTGTCCTTCCAGTTAGGAGACAGAGTTTGGCTGCATAACCCAAGAAGGAAGAAAGGGCTGTCACCCAAGTTACAGAGCAACTAGGAAGGACCTTACGAGTAAGTAGAGGTGCTGAATGGGGTGAACATGTGGATCCGCCAAGGGGGGAAGCACAAGAGCAAGCTGGTGCATTATGATAGGTTCACCAAATATCACGGACCCAGGGAGTACACATGGGGGCATTCCAGAGGAGAGATCTTCATGGAGAAGGTAACACCACAGGTGGAAGAGGAGGGAGTACGAGTATATGGACCACCAGACTGGATGAACCATTTACACCAAATAATGAGAGTGAGAATGCAGATGAAGGTGATGTAGCTAGTGTAAAGGAAGAGAAATTACCCAGCATCAGTAGCGAACCTCATTTACCGTAACCTGCATCTCCCTGGCAAGCCCCTGCATTAAGGAAGAAGTGCCCATTACCAAAGAGTCACCCAGACCGCTTCCAGTACGCATACCCCCCATGAGGTTCAAGGATTATGTGTTAGGGAAAGACCAGGAGGAGTTACGTAGGGCACAGCCACATAGGTACTCGCTGTCGCAGGTGGTGGAGCCAAGTAGAGGAGTGTTTGGGCGAAGGGCCGAGAGATGGTGTGTGTATGAGAGAGTGTATACGTGAATGCGTGTGGGTTTCGACAATCTGCCAAGCAATTTCAAGTTAGTGAGTGGCTTATGAATCAGTTTTACTGTTTATTTCTTTATGTATTTGATTAATAAGTAATAATATACTCATTTCTGCAGGCCCTCGTGGTAAAGTGTTAATTATTAAGTACCGGTATAGCACTACACGTAAGTACAGTGATAATTCCTAAATGCCAAAAAATCATCATTTTTAACTTCTTTTGCCGTCGCACAACAATAAAAAGTTATTATTTGTATACCAGTCATACTATCAAAATGTAACTATCAAATATATCGTAATAAAGTCTTTGTGTTATTTTCAATATATTTACAACTGAATCTGATCTTTATTTTACATTACGAGGCAAAAATAGTGTCGTGTTGCACGATGTTACATAATTCATTAGCGATACATCTAGC
>NC_051421.1:2723910-2733910 GCF_015228065.2 Penaeus monodon | reverse complement strand
GTGTACAGACTTATGATATGGATAGAATTTTTATTTTAAATATATTTTTTTATCTTTTTTTCTTTTTGTGTGTTTTCCTCTAATCTTTAGATTTTGTTTCTCACATTTTTCTATGTGATGAAATAGCTAGGAATATTATAATCCAATTTCAGAATTCAGTTTTATTTTAAAAGTTGCAATTATAAGTTCTGATAAACTTTTTTTATTTATTGTTTTTGTAATTCTGATAGATTTTATATTTCTTTTCCAACAGACACGACTGTATGACGGCTGCAGCAAAACGCTACAAGTACCTGCGGCGACTTCTAAAGTTCCGTCAGATGGACTTTGAGTTTGCAGCGTGGCAGATGATTTACTTGTTTGTGTCTCCACAGAAAGTCTATAGAAATTTTCAGTACAGGAAACGTAAGTAATTCTCAATTAACAGTATTAAAAGATAAGAGAGGTGTATTGTTGATATTTGAAAAATTATTCATGCACAATATCTAAATGAATTGTTTATGTATTTATTCATAGATATGCCTTGTTCTGTCATGAAGCCCATGGTAAGCACAAGAGTATTGCATAGAATTACTTTTTGCTCATTCAGTATATATTACTAGTTAACCCCCCTCTCCCCTCCCCCCAGAAACAAAGGCCCAGTTTGCCAGAGATGATCCAGCTTTTGTAGTTCTTCTTTGCTTCTGGCTGTGCAGTGAGTACATTCTTCGCTTTTTTATGGGAGTGAAGCGCAAGCGCGCGCACACACGCACACGCACACGCACACGCACACGCACACGCACACGCACACCCACACACACACACACACACACACACACACACACACACACACACACAAAGACAAAGTTATTGTTCCCTACAGAAGGGTAATTGCAGTATGCATGAGTCTTGCTTTATGATTATATAAAGTACCTTATGATTGCCAAAGTGATGTACGTTGAGTCACCATTACATATAGTGTGTACATTTCTCTATTCAGATGGAGTTATGGACAGATGCACAGGCTTGAGGAGTAGTTCTTAAAATATTTGTATTTTTAGATTAATTTTATTTCACACACACCCTCACTCAAGGGCAAGGAGGGTGGCTTTTTTCAAAGAACATTTATGAGGCAGGTAGATGTTAGTACCTCAGATGGATGCCTATTGTTACCTCTGACCATAATGGCAATTAACACAGCACTAACCTCTGTGTCTTGAGATATAAGGTTCCACTTATGTGGACCAGTAAAAAGCAAATGATTTTGTAGTGTTTGTGTCTGTAAAAAAGTGAAGGATTTAGATTCTTTCATCAGAGTTCATTAATGCTTACAATGTCATTTTAGTAACTCTTGGTAGCATGTCATCTGCTTGGTCAGCCCTAGACAGTCTCCAACCTTAACCAAATGCTGCCGGGAAAATGTGATGTTCCCTGTAGTATTGTTTTGTGAAACATATTTCCACATATATGGCTCCAAAGCATCAGCAAAGACTCAATTACCTCACCTACCTCAATTACCTCCAATGCTATTATTGTCAATATTATTATTTTGAACATTATAATTATGACTGTTATTAGCAATTCTAATAGTAATATAAAATACTTTTTTTTTTTTTTTTTTTTTTTTTTTTTTTTTTTTTTTTTGGGGGGGGGGGGGAATCAAGAAAAAGGGTACACAGGTGAGATAGGTAAGATTAGTAATTCACTCCTTGGTGACTGAGCACTTGTAGAGCCATATATTTGTAAATGAAATTAATACACTAAACTCACTGTCGGCCTGAATAAGGCCATCCCTGATGGCATTGGGTCAAGAAGGAGCACTAGCTGAGAGTTGGTGTTAGTAAAAAAAAAAATGACTATATCAGTCATGGAGTAAGAACTTCCTCCTATTTTTCCCAAATCAAGAGGTCACATTTGTAATATCTAATATTCAGTGGGTAATGCCAGTTAAGGTCGGAGGTAAAGTTAGAGATTAAAAGTTGAATTATCAGGTGAACAGTACTAGAAGACATAAGTATAAGTTATTAATATATTTTCATAGGGCCTAAGAATTTGTAATCCTCAGGTGGAACTTCAATGAAAGTATCGGACAAATCTCAAAAGTAAATACGAAAACAGAAAATGAAAGATATGAAGTTATGCAGTTATTTGTAATAACAAATAACTGCCATCACACAAAAATATTTACATCATGAAAGTTTTCTATTTTCTACTAGAATTTACCTTTTTATTTTTTATTTATTTATTTATTTTTTATTTTTTTTTTTTTTTTTTTTTTTTCTATTGCAATATATACAATAAGTTTTAAGGTTTTCACTTGCTATTCATTTACAATCTTTTTTAGGTGATTTGGGGATGTTCTAGGAGTGTTAAAAAACATAAGTGTAAGAGATTTCCAGCAATCAAGTTACGTGCAGTGTTGTGAAAAAAAGCAATTTTCCGGAATGTGGGACTTGACTTTTGGTTTATTTGGTCAGAAATAACCATTGGAAGCCATGGAAGTGGCTCTGATTTGTGAGGAGATATTTGTGGTTCAGGCTCTGCATAAGTACACAGTATTAGAATTATACTGAGTTTTTTTTTTTCTATATTGTCATCGTTATCAGAAGCTTCATTCTCGATGATTGAAACTGGATATATTAGATATAGCAATAAATAATGAACTTTCTTATTCTTTCAAATCAAAATTTATATATACATATACATATATATAATGTATATATATATATATATATATATATATATATATATATATATATATATATATATATATATATACACAATACCTAGATGTATATAATATATAAATATACATCCATATAATATATACATATATATGTAATATATACATATATATATATACTAATATATACATATATATAATATATACATATATATATAATGTACATATATATATAATGTACATATATATAATATGTCATCATAATCAAGGGGCAACACTGATACAGGCCTATAGCCACATCCACGCTTCACATCCAGCCATAGCCACATCCACGCTTCACATCCAGCCATAGCCACATTCACGCTTCACATCGTCATGAGGGTCCCTCATGACGAGTCTCCAGGCAGGCCCTCAGCCCATGTCTAACTCCTTGCAACAGGTCTTGTCGAGCTGCCCAAGCCATGACCTCCTAGGTCATCCCACAGGCTTCCTCCACTCAGGATTGTCTTGCAGAAAGACAACTTGATGGGCAGGGTCATCCACAGGGAAATGAGTTGGATGCCCATATAGCCTGAGTTGGCAATCCCAGATTATGCAAGTAACAGGTCCCATGCCAGTTTCACTGTGTAGCCGTCAGTTATATATATATCGCAAGTAACAGGTCCCATGCCAGTTTCATGGTGTAGCCGTCAGTTGGACACACGATCCCATGATTCGGCAAAGAGACTAGTTACAAAAGACATCACGACAAGACTCCTAGGCACTATATAGTATCTAGGCTTCACTTCCAGTATCAAGGCCTTGAAGACAAGCAGCTTGGTCCTTCTGCATAGGTACCGACATCCCCAAATGCTCTTGTTGATCGAGTTCATGGTTCCTGTTGCCAGACCAATCCGTGTGCTTACTTCTCGATCTGGCAGCCCAGAGATATGGATTACACTACCAAGGTATGCAAAGCTCTCTGTGACTTCAACACTTCAACATCATCACCCCAAGCATGGATCAACTGAACGACTTCCCCTAATAGGCCCCCAAAGTCCTGAATTTTGGTCTTGGTCCAGGAGACCTCTAGGCCCAAGGGCAAAGTCAAGGTCTGAGACCTTGATATTGCCCAGTGTTGCTCCACACTGACTTTGGCTAGTAGCTCTGCGCATTATCCAGTCTATGCAGGTGTTGAAAACTGTTGATGCAAGGACACAGCCTTGCCTCACCCCTGAATTAACAGGGAATAAATTCAACAGGCCCTCACCACACTTTCAGCACTTTCAGTACTGGTATATAGGTTTGCTACTAGGCCAATAATCTGTGCTGGAATTCCCCTAAGTCTCAGAATCTCCCATAGAGAATTTTGATGCACCAACTCAAACGCCCTCTTGAGGTCGACATAGGGTACAAGCAACCCACAACCAAACTTACAATGGCGTTCTGCAATTACACCAAGCACTAGGATACGAGATATTGTGGACTTGCCAGGAGTGAATCCAGGTTGCTCCAGTCTCTGGTGCCTTAGTAGGTGGTTGCAGATCTGTTTCAGAAGAATGTGGGCAAAAACCTTGCCTGGTATACTAAGCAGTGTAATGCCATGGTAATTGCTATAGTCTCAACAAGCCCCTTTCCCCTTACAGAGAGGGATGACCACGCCCCTCAACAAGAAAGGGGGAATGGAACCAGAGTGCCAAATGGCAGTCAAGACTGTATGCAAGCCCTGTGCCATAGGTTCACTCCAACCTTTAGCAGTTCAGCAGGGATATCACATATGCCTGTGGCTTTCCCACACTTCAGCATAGAAATCATCTTAACCTCAGTTAGGGTAGGAGGTTCTTTGCCAGTGGGTGGATCTGGCACAAGTATTGTGAAACCACTTGCATCCAAGCCAACTGTTGGAGGGTCTACCTGGGACAGCTATTTGAAGTACTCAGGCCAACGTTCATGAACCCCAACATGATCTGAGATGATCTGTCCATCCACAGAGCAGACTGCAGTCATCTAGGAGAAGGGCTTAGAGTACATTTTTCTCAGGGCTTGGTAGGCAGGCCAAAGGTCGTTTACCAAGAAATAGCCCTCAACCTCCTCAGTAAGATTCCTGACAGTGTCCGAGCCCAATGCACCAAAGAGCGAAGCAAGTTCTGATCGCCATTCAGCCGAGCCATGCGACATGCTTCAGTTGCCTCCAGTGTCTCCAGGGAGATGAAATTCTGTCTTGCCCTTGGGTGTACACCAGTGGACTACTGCACTGCTTCAAGTGTTTCGCGCTTAAAGGACTCCCACAGAGCAACTGGATCTGTCAGGTTTTTAAGTTCTGTGAATCGATTAGAGACTGCTGTGGTGAACCCATGGGCAAAAATCCTTGAATTGGCCTCAGGAGGGACCCGTACCTGTAGGGTAGCCATTATCCACCTATGGTCAGGGTCACAGAACTTGGCACTCCAGTAAATCCTGCAATTCTGAAGGATCCTCCATTGAGTGCTGACAAGAATGTGGTCGATCTCCTTGGCCACAGTACCTGTATCACTATACCATGTTCAGCAATACAGACTGGAGTGCTGATACCAGGAGCCAGAAATCCTCAATCTCTGGGACTTAGCAAAGTCCCAGAGGAGGCTGTTTTTACTGTTTTTGAGTTAGGCTGAGAACTCTTCTTTCACATCAAGTTTGCAAACATTGGTAGGAATGTACACAGTAATAAGAGACACAAAGCCAAAAGCAACTTCAGTCTCAGTCTCATGAACCGGTGTTACCCCAACTACCGAGGCTTGAAGTTGGCTGGAGATGGTGACCATCACCACAGCCTAACCAGTAGTAGGTGCACCCATCCATACTAATCGTGCCACTGCCGGGTCTTCTCAACTCACAACTGCTCTAGTTCCCTCGATAGCAGAGGTAACCGCTCCTCCTGCCACAAGGGCCAGATTTTCTAAGTGCCTACCTGGATAGCTCGCCTGAGGTACAGCCTCAGGAAGTCACTCCGCCTATGGCCTCTGCCCCACAGGCCTCATACTGGATTAGCACCTGCCAGGGCATAGGCGGGATGAGTAACTTTTGTTCCCATCCTGCACCCCAACATTTGCCCTCCCAATGGAACCCACAGCCAACCTCACTTGCTGGGTGGGAGAGGCAGCACCCCTCCCCCAGCATATCCATTTATTATGTGTTGCTGATGAATTATCTGGGGGGAGGAGGGCTGGCAAGGCCCACCTCCCCTGAGCTGCCCATATGTATAATATATATATATATAAATATAATATATACTTATATATACATATACATCTATATAACATACATATGAATATACATATATATAAATATACATACATATAAATATACATACATATAAATATACATACATATAAATATACATACATATATATATACATACATATATATATATATATATATATATATATATGTAATATATACATATATACATATATATAAATATATATAAAGTATACATATATACTATATAATATATATACAAATGTGTGTGTGTGTGTGTGTGTGTGTGTGTGTGTGTGTGTGTGTGTGTGTGTGTGTGTGTGTGTGTTGTGTGTGTGTGTGTGTATGTGTGTGTGTGTATGTGTATGTGTGTGTGTGTGTGTGTGTGTGTGTGTGTGTGTGTGTGTGTGTGTGTGTGTATGTGTGTGTGTGTGTGTATGTGTGTGTGTGTGTGTGTGTGTGTGTGTGTGTGTGTGTGTGTGTGTGTGTGTGTGTGTGTGTGTGTGTGTGTGTGTGTGTGTGTGTGTTAGGCCCAGAAGCATGGATGTCAGGTGATATTTCATGCCATGATGCTACTGTATGTTCCAACTCCTTAGGTTAACTCATGCAGGCAATACCCCAAACTACCATATACTGAGGCATGAAGGTATATGCTCTAATGAAAACCCTTCTTCACTGCACATTACCAAAGAAATATTCTGTTATAGTGTATAAAAAAAAGAGACCAGCACCACCAATTCAGAAGTAACAATTATTCTTGAGGTGAAAAAAATACTCAGAAGTTTTAATTTTTATTATAATCATTATGTCAACCTGTATTTAGACAAATATGCTGGTTTTGTATTGATCTAATGTAACAGCTAAATGTTCTGTAGTTCAGTGCTACTCAAATTCACTATGTGAACTTGGGCTGGTATGCAAGCCACAAATTCTCGATATCAGGCAAATTAAAAAAAAAACAATGTCTTTGTTGAAATTGAGGTAAAAAATGTGCCAACTTTTATTACCAGCATATTCATTAAAGGCTTGCAGTAAAAATTAATAATACTACAAGCATTCATATATTATCTGGGTGTAAACAAATAAGAAGGCACAAAAAAATTATCCCAACTACATATATATATATATATATATATATATATATATATATATATATATATATATATATATATATATATATATATATATATATATATATACACAATTCCAGTTTGAGTAGCATGACTTATTAATAATACAAACGTATTCATTTTTCTACAGTTGTATAGTCAAGAGCTAAAAAATATACAAATTAAGATTAATGAGATTTCCACAGTAAAGCACTGCCCAAATCACAGGATTTTATTATAGTATAGTCCATCTTGTAAGTCAGAGCCGAGTATGATGATAATATCATTATTTATACTACAGTATGACTAGCTAGTAAGGGATATTTATTTTTAATAATTAGGCAGAAGCGGGAAACTGAGGATCACTATCCTGTGTAATCATGAAACAATCTAAAGTTCAAAAATAAATAAGTAAAGGGCATTTGCAAGCAAGAACTAGGACCATCAACAATGAGAATAATGGTAGGGAGAGAAAAAAAAAGGGTTAATATAGTGTCTCCAGTCTAGGGAAAGGAGGAAAAAAAAGACAACTCACTCTGGCCTCTGGAGTACTCCTATGCAGCAAATCTTATTTTTGTGCCAATCAGGTGACAATTATATTTCTTCATCTTTTGAAATTTATATACAATATTTTTTATTGCTTTACATCAAAATCTGCTTCTTTCTACACTACTCTACATTTTCTCAAAAGAGACGGCAAATCAGAGTCCTCCACACTCCAGGATACACTGCCTTTTTTTTTTCTTCTTCTTTTTTTAGTTCCTGAAACTGGATGAAGTATAGAATCATGATTTATCCCTTCTGGAGCTTCTGCAATTAAGTATGCATTTTAACCTATAGATTTTTCACAAATTTTATTCCCTACGAATGGAATGATAACTGAAAGAGAATGTATATTGAAATTACTTGCACAAATAGAGAAGTAAAAGAGTCGTGTAATTAAAAACATACATTATAGCAGTGGTCCATATACATACTTTCTGTTCAATAAGTACCTAAACATTAAAATGTGTTGCAATTAAGTTAGAATAAATGACCAGAAGAACACATAGTGGCTGGATACTGTGAAGTTCACTTATATGCTTCTTTATATGCTAACTAAAATTACCTTTAAACCACTTAACAGTACACAATATTTCTTGCAATTACTTTATGAATAAAATCATCAAGACAAAAAGTTCAGTTTGAATAATGTTAGAAAATACTATCTTTCTTTTATATATATATATATATATATATATATATATATATATATATATATATATATATATATATATATATATATATATATATATATATAACATTCCTAAGAGGGAAGTGTATGTTCAAATATTTTTCTTATATTTCCCCTCTTTTTCTTCCTTTCAGTGGAAGCTTTAAATATGAATGGATTTATTTTAATAAATAAGTTTATCACAGTTTACTTTTCTTCTTAAATGGCAAGTCAAATTACTGTCAATCCTCTAATTGTGTCTCCTCACTTAGACACCCTAGGCAATAAATATGATATTAGAGAATTAAAAGTGTTCAGAATGTGTGTCAAGATTCCATCACATGCACCATTGTCTAAAGAAGCAACAGCAAGTGACATGGAGGAAAGCTCAACAGGAGAGAGTCCATGTGCTGTTAGGAGTTCATTGTAAGTGCAGACGCTGTCCCAACGAGGACGGAACCTGCTCCAGCCATCAAGATGGCTCAGCTTCAACTTCAGGCCTTGACTTCCAATAATGCCTGACATATATACATCTTCAAGGGCAATGACAGGATGTTGCTTAGCCTCATGTAAGAGGTGAGGAATTATATTAGATGACATAATGTAAGCAGTGCCTGATAAGAATGGAGGGAGCCTGTCATACCTATAAACACTTCTATCCAGATACCACTTTGAGCTTGGGTTCCTGTCAGCCTGTACATTTTTGTACAAGTAACCCCCAAATATGTAAGACTCATAGTCATGGCTCTTGGAATTCACATAGTAGTTAATAAGTCCATATGGCTTAAATGATTCACAAGCAGAAAGTTCAGTTGAATAACTTGGCTGCATACTTTCTTCTTCAAGTTTATCCTGTAGAACATCCTCACCAAGTCTTATAGTATTTTTCTGGTATAATTTCTTATAAATATCATTCCTGGCATTGGTTACACAGATGATAAGATCACGAAATTTTCTGGTATTAAGGAATACATCATCATCTATTTTAAGCACATAATTGGCCTTTCTGCAGAACTTATGGGCCCAGCTGACAAGGCTCAATGACTTCAGAGTCAGATTGTTGTAAGAGTCAAAAAAGCTCTGGTCTTGAGCAATGTCGCCATATTGTCGTCCTTCTTCAGTAATCTTGTTCTGACAAAGAAGAAATTTATTTCATATGCAGAAAGACCTAATTTTGCCCTAGCTTAAATTGCTTAACATTACAGTCTGGTAAAGTGTGATGTGAATTTTACTACTGTATCAAATTTTGAGGAAAGAGTAAAAAGAAACCTGAAGAGTAAAAAGAAACCTGAAATGTAATTCTAAGTATTTGTTAGGTAATGCAAGACAGTTATGTAAAAGAAAATAGAACAGCAATGCATATACCCAGCCCCTTATTTTAATAATAATACAATGACTGGAAACTTTTCCACTATTTATTACTCTTCCTAGCAAACAAATGAAAGATATTTATTACTCTTCCTAGCAAACAAATGAAAGATATTTATTACTCTTCCTAGCAAACAAATGAAAGATATGTAATTTACAAAACGTTTTTATTTACATGAAATATTTGCAAAATACATCCCCGTCAAAATGCTATATACCTGTAACTGAGGATCATTCGTTGCTCCAAGATAAAACATAACAGGCCAGTTTGCCGGAAAATCGCCATTCCAGCTTTTTCTGACTGCTTCCCGAGCTTCATGGTTTGCAGCTGATGTTGGTACGATCACCAAAACATCAACTTTCTTGTCCTGGCAGGTTTTTAGTACTTCAACTGGTTCAACCCACAGTTGATGAATACTGCGGATTATATGC
>NC_051421.1:2708910-2711410 GCF_015228065.2 Penaeus monodon | reverse complement strand
TGACTTCAAATAGCCTATAAATATTACAGACAACCGAAATGAATGTGTCATACAAAAATGAGATTTCTCGGAGACTCTCGTGCGTGATAGCGGGACACTGGGAGGGGGGGAGAGTAGTCTTTTTCAGAGTTTGCTAGCAAGGATCATGATAACAAATGTCCACGCGGTTTTGAACTCACTATGGTTTAAAGAATTACGAAGTTTGTACTTTGAATGTGAAGCCAAATCGTGATGTTCTTAAAAGCTTTCTTTTTCATTCGATTAATATATTGCACAAGTTGGGAATAACATTGCCTTTTCTGTGTCTGTAAACTCTGGAATTCTCTGCGGGATTTTCTTTTCGTTTTCCTTTTCAGTGTTGAGCATTATCTCTGCAGTTTGAATATCCCACAACTTATGAAAATATATACTGATGAATTTTCACATACATCGTTGACATGAAAATTTAGAATTTGTTTCGTTATTGTTTATCATATCTTTTAAAGGCAAGGAACTCCATCTTTACTATGGATTGATGACGTTGTCATGACATATCAATGCGTGATTGGTGGGATTAAGTAGCTCGTTCTGCGCAGGTGCAGGGTTAAGATTAAGCTCTAAAGTAAAGCCTGGTAGAGATCTGGCTTAAACTTTAATACAAGATTAACTTTTAGGGCGCCTACAGAAGACGACATAAGAGAAAAACTTTAAAAGCTGTAATTATTGGGAAACCTTAAATTATGGTAATTGAGGATAGATATTACCACTTTTTTCCAATGCTTCATACTAAATAGGTTGTAATTTCTAAGACAGAAAAAACACCTGCAGCATATTATGCGAAACACGTGGAGGGTAATCGCAACACACTTGTGTATCGCGACCCACATCTCTATAGAGAACCATTGTTTGCTGAAGGCGATGCAATTTGATTAAAATTCTTGAAGTTTTTTGATCTTGCGTTCGATAGCTCCTGGTCGTTTGGTTCAACCTCCAATTCGAACAACGGTTTGAAACTTTTCGCAGAGTTCAAATTTATTTTTTCTCAATGGAAGTCTTGTCAAATTCTGAGAACCGTTAATGAATCTTGGTTGTTTTTTATTATAGTTTCGTATTATCTGCTCTCTCTGAAGACATTTTCTTGGATTCTTATTTATATTTAGCATAAAATAATACGACCATTACATAGCATTGCATAATGTATAGCAGATACAACTATGTAAAATAAGCATCGTATAAAAGTAAAACAGCAGTAATAATGAAATACAAAACAATGATGAATGATACGTATTTTTCCATTATGATCTGGATTTTATTTTTTATTTTTTTATTTATTATTTATTTATTTATTATTATTATTTTTTTTTTTTACATTTTAAAGATCCAGTCTCCTAACACTAGGCGTGTTATGACTAACCTCTTTTTTTTGGGGGGGGAGGGTGAGAAACACCCTTTGTCTCTTCTAGCTAAGACTTTCGGAGATCAAATGTTACTGGTGGGATTAAAATGGCAATTGATCGCTTGCCAGCGAATGAAATGCATACAAGCCGGAACGGACCATCTTTCTGCTACAGAATTTTTTGTCATGCAGCCTCTCATGCACGTATACTTAAGCTTGTTTGCTTGTAGATTTGCGAAGAAATTAATGCTTCGCTAATGTTGTATCCGTTACCGTTCAACTCGGCCTGTTGATAGTTACATATAATCCTGTATTGTAAACCAAACTGCCGACTGCAAAAATCCTGAACCCATTTTAGATGTATTCCCCACTCAGGGTGACGTGAAAAAGCTTTGCCTGTTATATGCCCTTTAAAGTTCTTGTTTCCTTAGAGAAAGCATTAACTGCATCGACAGAGCTGTATACCTTATTGTTCGCTCAACTTTTGACTACTTTTTCGACCTCACTCGTAAACGACTGCAAAATACCTGGTCCCTGTTTGGGATACAACCTCAGGCAATCCGCGACGCCAGGCTTTGTTGCCCAGCCTAAATTTAAAGTGTAAAACAACTTACATATATAAAAGAGCCAGCGACTATAAATCTCCCACAAGTAATACTGACATATCTGTCTTGACGAGCGACTGAATATCGCAGTGGATCATTCTATAAACAGAATCTCTGACAGAGTCGCAAGAAGTTACCAGTAAAGGGTTAATGAGTGGGGCAGGGTAAAGCGAGAAAAAGAGACGACGGCAGAAACGTCAGGAGCAAAATTAAAATCCTAAATATAACAATCAGTCACAGTGCAAGTTTACGTATGAGTAAACTGTGTGGTTGTGTGTGTGTCGTTTAGCTTCTTTTGCATATAGATAGATATGTGATACATCGGTTCTGTAGATGGAAAGTGAGTCTTTCAGGTCTTCCAAATGGTCACAGTGCCCCTCCTTCGATCTTGCAGAAGAGGAGGTCTCGAGTTCAAAACCACGGAAAAAACATGAAAATCATGGATATTCTTCTTTGGAGAGGTATAACAGAAAGAAATACACACACACACTCTCGTGTGTATACACACGCGAGGGCGAAC
>NC_051421.1:2688887-2698810 GCF_015228065.2 Penaeus monodon | reverse complement strand
TTTTTTTTTTTTTTTTTTTTTTTTTTTTTGTGGGGGGGGGGGGGGGGGGGGAGGGATGTGCGAGTGCGGGGTTTGCGGTTTTATCTCAAACCATCCCCATAATAGGCAACCCTACTTTTAAAAGAAATATGCATATAACAGCTTGTATCCCCACCCGCACATGCTTTCAGGGAAATTTTCACCCACGTTGGAATATTTCAAGCCAAACCCATGACCAAAATTATTTTAAAAAAACTCATAAAAATTTAATGTGGTGGCCTTTCGATCGAAAAATTTAAAATGACCCTTGGCCATATGCGTGAATTTGTTTCAACGTTAAAGTTTTTTATATTTTTTCCCCTGCTAAAAAAAGTGCAATTATTCGTCATGCAAACACCCTTTTTCTGACATTTATGATCCACTATGAAATTTGATTTCTTTAAAATGTAAATCATAGCATTCTTTTTTTTTGTTTGTTGTAGTAATATTCACTTGTTATTTTCGTGGGGTGTTTAATTTTGCCGTGAGAGATAGCAGACGATAGACGGACAGAAAAAACAGACAGACAGACAAACAGACTGACGCTGACATAAAATAAACACACACACACGCAATATCAAAAACAAAACAAAAATAAACAAAAAAACGGGAAAAACGAGAGCAAACAAAAAACCGAATAAACGACATAAAAAAGAAAATAAAAAAAAAAACCAAAAACCAAAAACCCACCTTCCCGACTTGCGACTCTTGACCGAGGACAGTTGAAAAACCCCTCAAACCCGCCATTATTGCCAGGGGGATCCCGATTTAAACAGACCGTTTTGGGCGGGGGGGTTTTTAATTACCTCTAGCCCCGGGGCCTCCCCCCCCCCTCCCTCCTCCCGGTCCTTTCTCTTTAACATGAGGCAGGGATTAGTTTGAAAGGGAAATTAAAGTGTGTATAGATGACAGATGGGAGATAGATGGATGGGTATATATGATCAATAATAGATAGATCATAGATAGACGTAGGTAAAATCTACAGTATTAAAAGTGTGTGTGTGTATATATATATAATATATTATATTAATATATATATTAAAATAATATTATATATATGTGTGTGTTGTGTGTGGGTGTGTGTGTGTGTGTGTGTGGGTGTGTGTGGGGTGTTTTGTGTTTGTGGGGGTGTGTGGGGGTTTTGTGTGGTGTGGTGGGTATATATTAAAAAGATAATGCACAATACATGCTAACATAAATATGTGTGTTGTTATATTAAATATCTATGTTATATATATATAATATATATAATATATAATATTAAAATTTAAAAATATTATGTACATACTCATACTAATACATAAAACATTTCATAATAATCATGCATCATACTAATACTCATACTAATCTAATCATACATATTTTTCACACACATCCCCCCATACATAAATACAACAACATACATACATACAACTACTACATACATACATACGTACTACATACATAATACTCTAATACATACAACATACAACTACATACACATACTACATACATCTTTTATACATACTACATACTCTACGTACGTACGTGCATACTACATACTACATCATACAACATAAAACACCATATACATCTACATACGTACTACATACAACATCTACATCATACTACTACAAAAAACTACGTACGTACGTCCCATACATCATACATACTACATACTTCATACTACATGCATACATACATACTAAAAACATACTACACATCATCATACAAATTTACATATATACATAAACAACATACATACATAATACACACATCCATACATCACCCACCTACACCATATATCATAATAAACAAAATGTGATAATTCGTGTATATAAAAAAATGTACGTATTCACCAACACAAACACACACATACATTTGTTGTGTGTGTGTGCTCATTTTGAGCACGGGGCCCTCCCACCATCCTTCGCCACTCAACTCGACTTGCCTTTTCTTTCCACTTTCCCTGAGCCCCCAAATTTCTTGATGTTTTGCTCGTCCGTCTTCGTTTGCCTCTTCCTCTGTTTCCCAAAAATGGTGGTTGTTTTGTGTTTTGGTGTGTGGTGTGTGTTGTGTGTGTGTGGGGGTGTGTGTGTTGTGTTGTTGTGTGGTGTGTTACTTATAATGTGTAAATATATATATATTATTTTTATATATAATTTTATATATACTATATATTAATATAATATAAAATTATATTTTACATTTTATTATATTTAAATTTTTATATATATTATCTATATAATTATATATAATAATTATTATATATTTATTTATTATATATATATATATAAATATTTTATATAGTATATATTATTATATTAAAATATATATAATATTATTAATTATATAAAATATAAATACAATTAGCATATTTCGAAAAAGAAAAATTTTTTTACATTAGATTTCGCAATGAACCCTGAATTATTTAAAAATTTAAGTCTATTCACGACAATTACTGATAATCCCTTTTCAAAAAATAAAAATGTTCCTAAATATTAGATATTAGTCACGCTTTTATGTCGAGAGGAAATAAATACAAATTGTTTTTTTGTATCTGATGGCTTTCTCGTATCGATCCTCCTTATTGGGATTTTAGGGTTCCCCTCTCTATTTATGACTGTTTGTTTAACGTTTTCGCCTCCTATTCCATGTTTTTGCATCCACCTAATTTTTTATCTTCTTTCTTTTCCCTTTCTTAAAAATTTTTACTGTCTCTCTTTCACACAGATATATACAAGAACAATCATCGTGTGTGTGTGTGTGTGTGTGTGTGTGTGTGTGTATGTGTGTGTGTGTGTGTGTGTGTGTGTGTGTGTGTGTGTGTGTGTGTGTTGTGTCTGTGCCCTGTGTGTGTGTGTTTTAATGTGTATATATAGATGTACTGTATGTATAATATATACATATATATACATCATATATATTATATATATATATATATATATATATATATATAATATTATATTTTATATATATTTGTCCTGGGTAAGACATAAACTGCACCCTGGGGTTCCCTTTTAAACAAGGATAGCACCCTATTAGCTCCCTATGCCAGGTTGCGGTGAAACTGTGGGCAGCAGGGCAGTGGATTATCTGGTGAAAACACCTTCGTTCTACTGATTACGGGTTTCCCCAAAAATAAATTCTGGCGTATTACAGTGTAACTGTTTCAAAGCGGCAGATATAGTTCCTCCTATTAGTTGGAGACTGCGAGTTGAGGAGCCTGGGGATTCTACTCAACTTTTATTTTCTCCTGACAAACCACTACACCAATGATTAAATACAGAAATGAAAATTCATACCACATCGCCCGTCGCGTGGGTTATCAAGGGCGCGTTAGTCAGTGGGCAACCAGGCTGACAATTTTTAAACATGCATCTGGAAGACAAAAAAGATAAAAAAAACATGTCCAATTAAGAAGCACATTAAAAATCGGAATGTGGAACGAAAGGAAAATAAAAGAGATGGGTAAATTACATACTGTCTGTACGAAATGGATAGATACAACATTCAAAACTACTAAAATCAGTGAGACCAATTGAAAAGTAATGGAAGTTTCAAAACTAAAGAAAACAAGACAGTTCTTTTTTCTGGAAAAGAAGAAGGAAATTATAGTCACGGAGTGCTATGATTCTCACAAAAAATTTGGGGGTGCAGCCCAAAAATCATCGCTTTTTAAAAGTCAATGACAAGAAAAACCTCATAACATTGGTATTACACAATGCTACGCACCAACCAAACATTGCAAGTGATGAAGAAATGGAAAATTTTTTAAAACACTCTCCAAGAAACTTTAGACCAATCCCTAACAGAGATGTAAAGTAATCATGGGAGACCTCAACCCCAAAAGTAGGCAAAACGATCTGAAAAATGACACCTGTGGAAAATTCGGCCTTGGAGATAAAAATGAAAGAGGTAAAGATTTTATTGAAATCTGTAGTACAATAAACTAGTTATAGCCAAATACATTGTTCCAACCCCAAACCCAAGACACTTGTACACTTTGGTTTTCACCAGACAAAAGAACACACAACCAAGTTGACTACATTGTGCTGAACCAAAAATGGAAAAGTTGCATAAAAAATGCCAAGAAAAGACCTGGTGCCGACTGCAACAGTGACCACCAACTACTAATTATCGACTTTCAAATAAGACTCAACACCACCTCTAAAGCTCGATTACAAAACTCTTGATAACAATTACAGAATTACAGTATCAAACAAATTTGAAGTCCTCAATCAATGTGAAGATGATAAAACACCAAATGAGTTGTGGGAAGAAGGAAAAAATCTTGCTGAGCGCTGCTTAAGAAACTATCGCCAAATAGAAAAAGACAAATTCCCCCTGGAAATCTGAAAAAAACACTAAGTGAAATTGAAACAAGAAGATGCCTAAAAGGGTATCAATAATCCAGTTGAAGAAGTAATTTACAAAAAAAAAAATACAAAAATTCAAAAAATTATTGCGAAAAGGGAAAATATTTAAATGAACATTGCCAGAGAATTGAAAACTGTTCTATCAATAAGACAACTAAAGAACTCTACCAAGGAGTACGAAACATCACACGAAAATTTAAACCTACAATGGACACTATCAAAACTGAAAATGGACTTGTTTTATGTGATGGAAATGAAGTCAAAGATAGATGGAATCAATATTGTTCCAACCTATACAAAAAGAATAAAGATCTAACAACAACATTAATTAGACACAATGACAGCGAAGATGAACCACCGCCACTGATAGACGAAGTTATAAAAGCCATAAAAGAGTTAAAAAATAAAAAGAGCCCGGGAATGGATGAAATAACAGCGGAACTAATAAAGAATGCTGGCGAAAGTGTTGAATACTTCTTCTACAAAACTTTGTACAAAAATTTGGAATGAAAGAAGAGGGCCAGAAGACTGGGAAAAATCAGTCTTTGCTCCCATACCTAAAAAAGGTGACCCCACTCCAATGCAACAATAACAAGACAATTGCATTAATAAGTCACAGCAGCAAAAATTTTGTTGAAAATTATTGCTGAAAGAATGAAGTTGAAGGGTTAAGAGAAGATATTGCAGACGAAAAAGCAAGTTTTTTTTGCCCTGGAAAAGGTACCAGAAACCAGATTCTAAATCTGAAATTTATCATAGAGAAAAACAGAGAACATCAAAAAGACCTATGAACATTGAAGTCAGAGATAGAAGACCTGTGTTTCATCGATTACTTGAAAGCTTTTGATACTGTTAATCACGATATCCTCTGGAATAACATGAACGATATGAAGTTTCCAAAACACATCATCCAACTAATAAAAGCCATGTATGACCAACACAAGCAACTGTAAGAACCATTTATGGGTTAACAGAATGGTTTGAAGTCAAACAAGGAGTGCGACAGGGTTGCATTCTGTCTCCGCACCTCTTTAACATATATTCTGAAACAATTATGAGAGGTGCCCCTGGAGAATTTTTGAAGGAACTGTAGATGTTGGAGGATACAAAATATCAAATCTAAGGTACGGCCGATGATATAGTTTGATTGCCAGCGTATCACTGAACTACAACAGCTACTAGATAAAGTTAGAGAAGCAAGCAAAAAGGCTGGCTTGTTCTTTTAATGCCAAGAAAACTAAGATCATGAAGATTCAAAGATAACCGGCAAAGAACAATGATGAACATGTGACAATCAATGGAATGGTTTGGAAAATGTGAAAGAGTTCACTTATCTTGGAGCTGTTTTAACCCAATTCAAAATGATGATTCACCGGAGATAGAAAGAAGAATTACATTGCCAAAAAAAGCACAGTTGCTCTCGAAACACCTTACGGACCCAAACTGAGTTATTGAACTCATTAGTTTTCCCAATTTGCATCATATGGTTCTGAGTGTTGGTGCTGAAGAAGATAGACAAGGAAAAGATCAATAGTTTTGAAATGTGGTGTTACAGACGAGTACTACTATTAACTGGGCCAGAGAAGAAAATGAATGATGAAATGCTGAGAAAAATAAATTGTAAAGGAAACCGGTTTTTTTTTTTGGGGCATCTTGAACAAAAGGAAAATTAATGTTTATTGGTCATGTGATGAGAAGTAAAAAATATTGAAAAAACTTACTGACAGGGGGTGGTGATAAGAAACAGAGGAAGAGGCCAAACCGAAGAAAGACTGAGCGACAAATCAAAGATATTTGCAGGCTGTCGATGGGACAAGTGGAAAGAAAAGCGCAAGATCGAGTTCAGTGGCGAAGGATGGTGGTCCACGGCTGCTCAAACATGAGCATACCGTTTTTTGATGATGATGATATATATATATATATATATATATATATATTATATTATATATTTATATATATATGTATTATATATATATAATTTTTTTTTTTAACGGTAGGTTCATGTTTGGCCGCCTTGGTCCCCAGCATGATACTTAATTGTAGTTTTCTTGTTTTGTTGATGCTCTTTGAGTGAGTACGTGGTAGGGTCCCCAGTTCCTTTCCACGGAGAGTGCCAGTGTTACCTTTTAGGTAATCATTCTCTCTATTTAATCCGGGCTTGGGACCAGCACTGACTTTGGGCTGGCTTGGCCACCCAGTGGCTGGGTAGCCAATCGAGGTGAAGTTCCTTGCCCAAAAGAACAACGCGCCGGCCGGTGACTCGAACCCTCGAACTCAGATTGCCGTCGTGCCAGTCTTGAGTCCGATGCTCTAACCATTCGGCCACCGCGGCCTTATGCCTTGTCCTACAAGGACGTTGGCGATCATGGATTTTCCATGATTTTCTTGGCAATTTTAGAGAGGTGGTTTTTCCCTTGCCTTCCGCCCGGGGTTTTTATCGAGTCACCATCTCTATTTACCCGGATAGCGGCTTTACCCGGATACGGCCAGGCAGGCAATCGAGGTGAAGTTCCTTGCCCAAGGGAACAACGCGCCGGACGGTGACTCGAACCCTCGAACTCAAATTGCCGTCGCGACAGTCTTGCTCTAACCACTCGGCCACCGCGGCCTTACATATATATATATATATATATATATATATATATATATTATATATATATATATAATTTTAGGTAAATCGAACCTAGATACGATGAAGTTACTTGGGCAAGGAACTTCTCCTCGATTGCCTATTTAGCCACTGGCAAGCCAGGATTTGAATTGCTAAATCAATTTCCACCGAGTGCCCACGGGGAGTGAGCGTAAAACTTCGCTGTCATTACTCAAGTATGAGTAGACAGGTAATGTCTATGGAGCTAGTAAGATCCTAGTTGCACACTCCTTTTAGTGGGTCGTGTGGCATGGTTGGTTTAGCACTGGCCTCCGGTTTCATACCCGGGGTGACCTAGGTTCGAGTCCTGGTCAGGGAGGGTTGTTATTTATCGATATCAATGCGGCATTGCATTATTCCTTTCATAAATATACCTCAGGACATCTGATTTAGATTTGAATTGCTATATCAATTTCCACCGATCCCCCGGGGAGTGAGCGTAAAACTTCGCTGTCATTACTCAAGTATGAGTAGACAGGTAATGTCTATGGAGCTAGTAAGATCCTAGTTGCACACCCTTTTAGTGGGTCGTGTGGCATGGTTGGTTTAGCACTGGCCTCCGGTTTCATACCCGGAGTGACCTAGGTTCGAGTCCTGGTCAGGGGGTTGTTATTTATCGATATCATGCGGCATTGCATTATTCCATCTTTCATAAATATACCTCAGGACATCTGACTTAGAATTTGAATTGCTATATCAATTTCCACCGAGTGCCCACGGGGAGTGAGCGAAAAACTTCGCTGTCATTACTCAGTATGAGTAGACAGGTAATGTCTATGGAGCTAGTAAGATCCTAGTTGCACACTCCTTTTAGTGGGTCGTGTGGCATGGTTGGTTTAGCACTGGCCTCCGGTTTCGTACCCGGAGTGACCTAGGTTCGAGTCCTGGTCAGGGAGGTTTTATTTATCGATATCATGCGGCATTGCATAGTCCATCTTTCATATATATATATATATAATATATATATATATATATATATATATATATATATATATATATATATATATATATATGCATGTGTATATATAAATGTACTACAGATATAGATACAGATACAGACGTTGCTTTAAGTGTCATATGCAATAAATATGCAATGCAGGAGATCTGTTACAGAGGCCCCATCAACCCAAACGTGTCATAATAAATATATTGTTAAATTATTGTTAATACCATTGTTATTATGCCTATTGTTATTTTTGTTGAATTATTGTTTTTATCGAGTGGCCTTACCAGTTGTTCTCTGCTGATAGTCCATTATGATATTCTTTAACGACTCACAGACCATCCGCCTTTTTTGGTGACTGGTTAGAAACTGGTGCACATAACCTAAGATTTACTGAATACTGCATGAGTCTTACCAAAATAATCCTAAGAAATTCATTTCATGTCTATTTGAGAAATATATTGTCAATTCGAAGTTTGTTTGCTTTTTTCTTTCGATAGACTACGAGACGCTTGAAGTTTACCAAAAGGAAAAACCCAGATTCCCATAGCTATACCTGACCTCATGCAATCGACATCGAACAGCACCCCCCTCGGTCTAAGCCACAGCCGGATGAATCTGACACTCCAGCGGGCGAAAGCAAGCACCTGGCCTCGAGGGGGAGCCGCCATATCTAAAGGGTGACATCCTCGACACAGGCAGACCGGGGAGACAGAAGGCAGACAGGTATGGAGATGAAGGCTCACCTCGTCGAACTCGCAAGTACTGCGTCCTCGATACTCGCAAATACTGTCTTTGAGGTGTAACAAACTCTATAGCTAAGACTTCTTTCATTAATAAGCACTAAGACCATCCTCTCTCTCGTTGATACCTTAGCTTAGTTGATTCTGTGAGTCAGATAATTGACCATTCATGTAGTTTTCGGAATTATAAGAAATATATTCTAAAACAAATTTAAACGTCTGTTTTTCTTTCTTTCTTTTTTCTCTTTTCTACGATTTCTCAAAATTCTGTTTCTAAGAATCGTACAAACTTTTTTTTATTTCAATTCATTATCATCACTACTCGCAACTGACGTGCATATATGAATTCTTAATCATACATTCTATAATATCTGCTCATTTTACAAGGATTTGGATAATAGATCAGAGATGATAAACTCAAGACCCTTCGAGGACTAACTTTCATCGTAACTACCATTTTGAGGGCCAGTAAAGATACATACCTGGCTTCCCAGAATTACATCATTTTAAAAAACTGCCTGGTATCATACCAATACGTGAAGTCTTTTACTTATCGATTGATCTAAAATTGGTAATTATATGTATCTTCCTTTTATAATGGCGATATGCTTGTAATAACAATATATATTAAACTATTAACCTTGTGAAATGAAAATCCTTTTGCAGTCTCTAAATCACGTATCATAATCCTCCACTGTCATCATAATTCCACAGGCTATTCTTCCTGTCACCCAGCGGGTCATTTCTGAGCACCCCGAGGTCCAACTTTGACCAGCGGGACATAATTTTTGTACCCACAGACTGGGTTAGATGAAGGAATGTTAAAATCATCGTAAACACGTTTTGGTGTCTTAACTTAAGAGATTTCGAAAGGCGATTAACATCCATTTACCATGAAGAGATTTTGAGTTTTATCTCTATTCGTACGTATGTTAATGTTTGTGTATGTATGGGCCTGTAAAATGTATGTGTGACTGTACTGTGTTTGCTTGAAATATCAATTTCTGAAAAATACACTCTATCAGCCATTCCATAACAAATACAAGCCCTTGAAACGAGAACCAGGGAATACTTCACACACTTAGTTTAGTTTAGTCCTTTATTTACCACCATGGCTAACTGCACAGACGTGGGAAAGCTGTGGTACATTTGAGGCATAGTTATAACATATAATGGTATTACATTTAAATTTTAGGCTATAACATTATTAT
>NC_051421.1:2658887-2683887 GCF_015228065.2 Penaeus monodon | reverse complement strand
TATATATATAATATATATATATATATAACTGCTAACACAAAACCGTTTGCATACATAATCCGAATTTGACAAATAACACCATGGGAGACAAAGATAGAAAACGGGAAGGAGAAGCGAGAGAGACGAGAGCCTGAAAACGTGGCAGCTTCATTTCGCCCTGCTGAGAGTTGGTGTAGCCGAGACAGAGGCGGAGAAAGAGGAAGAGTGAAAGAGGAAAAGGAAGGAGAAGTGAGAACGTGGTCACCAAGGAAAGTCTCTGCTGATGTGCCAGCTTGAGCAGTGCTAGAGTAGTGGGTGTGTTGATGACTGTGCCCACAAATCTATATATAGGTTTTTGCCTCATGAAGAGGAATAATCATAATAGTTCAGTTTTGTTTTTGTATTTATGTGTTGCTGACCTGAAATGAAAGTGCCATTATTGATTTTACAGAGGTTCTTCTAGTTAAAGTTTAAGAAAGGAACAGTGTTTTTATCCATTATATCCACATTATCCACCCAGTCCCAGTCCAGTGATGTGTGGATAGTGTGTGGATAAGATGAAGAAATTGAGTGACAGAATCACAGACAGAAGAGAAGAAGAGGACTGAGGGATTGCAGTCAGCGAGCAGATGTAGGCGCAGTGGGATGGGTCGTTCACTACAGTGGAAGCCACCAGAGGCAGTCTACAGCAGCAAGTCGAAGATTTGACACGACACCAGCAAGACTAGAGTAGGTGCTTCAAGAGTCAGATGGCAGCTCAGCAAGAGGTGTGCCGGCAGATGATGCAGCAGCTGAGCAGACTAACTACGTCATTATCCATGCTACCCCAAGCATTTTCACCAGCTGGACCAACCACGCCTTGCCCTAGGAGCATGCTCTACATGACGGAACCAGTATGGGCTCATTGTGTCCATTTGAAGCCGCCAACGTTCAATGGCAGTGATTCTTCCCGTACTGTATATGACATTTTCCCGAAGTTGTGGCTGATGGAAGTGGTTTGGGGTGTTTACCAGCGTGAAAATGCCCCCTTACAGCAAGCCTGCATGGCCAAAACAGGGGGTAGATTTTAAACAAAAGAAAAAGGAATAGGGGGTTTTTTTTTCCCCCGAAGGGAAAGCCCAAGTCAGAGCCCCAAAGACCGGGTCCCACTTTTTTGTTTGGGAGTGCAGGGAGGGGGGGCACTATATGCCCCAATACCCCCGACAACATTGCTATGGGTTTTATGGCGAAAGAGGGTTATCTGGGGGGTTTTTTTGCAGGCAAACCCCTCGGGGAAAAAAGGGAAAAAAAGTTTGGGGGGTTTTAGGGGGCTCAAGTTCAAGTTCAATTTGGGTTTTTTCCCCCTTGCCCCTCAATTCTGGATTTCATGAGGGGGAGGTAATACCAGAGGAATCGGGAGAAGACCGCGTTCCTTTTTTTTCAAGGGGTTTGGGATGTATTGGGGGAAAGCCAATGGGGCTTTGCAATTCACTAGTACTTTTTTAGGGCCTTTGGGCGGATTTTAGAAGGGGGTTCCCGCCCTAAAAAAATCACTAGTGGATTTGGATGACGGGTTTTTTGTAATGCCCAAAACTTTTTAGAGAGAAAAGGATAGGGCCCGAAGGGTGTTTCCAAAAGGGTTTTGCAAGGAAAACCTCAAAGGGGACATCTTACTTGGGCCATATTATGAAATGAGCAAGGTGTGAAAAACCCGATCCACATCACAGCTGGCCACAACCCAGGAATCTGAAAGGGAAACCCAAAGAAGTTTTCCTTTTGGACTCTGATTACTACTGCCATTTTTTTTAAACATTTTTCAACCATTGCTCCCCACTCAAACAGGGGAAATTGTCCCTTTGGGGCTTTAAAATTTATTTGGAAAAACCCAAAAGCCTTTCAAAAATTAAAAAATGCCCCTGGTGACAGCTCTTTTTTTTGGCATTTCCCGACCCGAAGAGACCAAATTTTAATTGAAAAGATGCTTTGCAAAGAAAGGGGTGGGGGGATGTACTGTCACAGGGAGGTAGAGGGAATTTAAACGGACCCGGTTTGGGCCCTTTTTTTGGAAGTTTTATTTCCCCGAATGAAATTTCGGTTTTGAATCCCAAAGGGGAAATTTTTGGGAGTCGGGGGGGAGTCTAAAAAAACATTTTAAACCCCTTTAAATATATGGAACTTCATTTTTCTTTCAAAAGATTTTTGGGAACATATGGGACCAGAAACTTTGAAGAACTTAGAGGCCAAAAAACTGGGAAGAAAAGGGGGGTAAGCTTAAAACATTAAAAAATTTTCCCCCTGGACATCGTTTCAGGAAATCCATGGTAATGCTGATAGCTTTAAATACCCATATGAGTGGAAAGTACCACTGCTCAAACGTGATCCAGTAGAACGCCGGGGAAGTGAAAAAGGGACAAGGAAGGTATGCAGGGGATATTGTAAAAGGAATGGATGATAAACCTATGGATGAGTGGGCAAAAATTTCAGCAGCAGGATAGTAATCTCCACCCTATAATAGAATGGCTTGAAGCAAATCGGTAGAGACCTACTTTGAAAATGGTTGCCGAGGTACTGGGCAACTGTACCCACATCAAGGAAAGCTTGAGGAGGCCCTGAGAGGGGCCCCTTTGATGGTTTTGGTGATGGCCATTTTGGAATGAAAAGGACACTTAAGAAACTGGGGTGTGGTTTTATTGAATTGGTATGCGAAAAGATGTGGACTTTGGTGCCGCGAGTGCGAGATATGTAGTGCAAGGAAAGGCCCTCCTAAGAGAGATAGAGCCCCCATTAGATATACATTTTGGCAGACCGATGGATCGATGGGGATAGAAGTTGCTGGCCCATTTCCAACTCACCAAAGGGGAAAATCGGTTTGTGGCTGTCGCCATGAGCTACTTTACTAAGGGGCCCTGAAGCATTTGCACTGCCTAACCGTGAAGCTAAAACAGACAGTGGACTCGTTTTGGCTCCAGATGAACTTCACTCTGATCAAGGCCCCGAGAGTTTGAGGGAAAAAATCTTCAGTAAGAGTTGTAAGTTGTTAGGTATCCATAAAACTTGCATCCTCAAGGAAATGGCATGGTGTAAAAGGGGAAATAAGACCATGCAACAGTAACTAGCAAAGCACTGCGTGAAGATCAAACTAACTGGGACGAACATCTCCCGAAAACCGCTCATGGCTTACCGTTTCTGCAGTCCATGAGGTAACAGGGTATATTTCCAATGCAAATTTTGGGAAAGAGAGATGAGACGACAATGGAATTGGCAATGAGGCGCCCTCTAGGTAAGGAAGAGCTACCTGAACACAGCCCAGCCTTTAGTCCTGGAATTGAATAGAATGGAAGAATTTAAACCGTTTGGTCGAAGAAGCTTAAGTTGGCAGATGAAGCAATTAGAAGATTACTGCTGTGCCCTTTCCAGTTAGGAGACAAGATTTGGCTGCATAACCAAGAAGGAAAGAAAGGGCTGTCACCAAGTTTACAGGCAACTAGGAGACCTTACGAGTAAGTAGAGGTGCTGAATGGGGGAACAGTGGATCCGCAAGGGGGGAAAGCACAAGAGCAAGCTGGTGCATTATGATAGGTTCACCAAATATCACGGACCCAGGGAGAAACACATGGGGGCATTCCAGAGGAGAGATCTTCATGGAGAAGTAACACCACAGGTGGAAGAGGAGGGAGTAAGTATAGGACCACAGACTGGATGAACCATTTACACCAAAATGAGAGGGGAGAATGCAGATGAAGGGATGTAGCTAGTGTAAAGGAAGAGAAATTACCCCGCCATCAGTAGCGAACCTCATTTACCGTAACCTGCATCTCCCTGGCAAGCCCCTGCATTAAGGAAGAAGTGCCCATTACCAAAGAGTCACCCAGACCCCTTCCAGTACGCATACCCCCCATGAGGTTCAAGGATTATGTGTTAGGGGAAAGACCAGAGGGGTTACGTAGGGCACAGCCACATAGGTACTCGCTGTCGCAGGTGGTGGAGCCAAGTAGAGGAGTGTTTGGGCGAAGGGCCGAGAGATGGGGTGTGTATGAGAGAGTGTATACGTGAATGCGTGTGGGTTTCGACAATCTGCCAAGCAATTTCAAGTTAGTGAGTGGCTTATGAATCAGTTTTAAATGTTTATTTCTTTATGTATTGATTAATAAGTCAAATATAAATCATTTTTGGGAGGCCCTCGTGTAAAGTGTTAATTATTATACCGGTATAGCACTACACGTAAGTACAGTGATAATTCCTAAATGCCAAAAAATCATCATTTTTACTTCTTTTGGCGTCCCCACAACAATAAAAAGTTATTATTTGTATACCGTCATAATATCAAAATGTAAATTCAAATATATCGTAATAAAATCTTTGTGTTATTTTCAATATATTTACAACTGAATCTGATCTTTATTTTACATTACGAGGGAAAAATAGTTTCGGTTGCACGATGTTACATAATTCCATTAGCGATACATCTAGCACGAGGAACTGCATTTTTATTTTCATTGATATTACTATCACCTACACCCCCAAACCTGATGTATAGCCCGAAAGTTCATAAATTTATTTGGGTTTAATTCTTTTTTTCTTTTATTCGTTTATTTTTCTTTTAATAGTGTATCTTAATAATATAATAATAATAATAATAATTTTTATTATTATTATTTTTATTATTATTTATTATTTTTATTATTATTTTAGTGGTTTGGAGTTTGCAGTGACGTAATCCTTCGGTTTTTCCATGTTTACGAAGCCAAAGAAGAACATGGGGTAGATGTCAGGTCTGTCCGATTAAAAATAACAATTAATAAATAAATTTCAAATAAGGAATAAAAATGGAGGGAAATGCCGAAGAGGATTATTTTTTTAGTGAAGTGGGGCCTGCACAGTTTCAAATATTTCTTCGGGTCTGGTATCATCAAGAGGAACAGTAGCACATTTCTGATCCAGGGTGCAACGGGTATTAAATCGACCCTCTAGCAGTGCGCCGACAAGAGAGACCAAAGCCAAACAGAAGCAATTGCATCATCAACCTCAAGAACACAGGCCCTGTTTTCCATTTTTTTACCCCCATCCACTTCTAACCCTTGCCAGAACAAATGGCGTTGTTACTATCCTCGCCTGAAGAGAATCTGAGAAGTTATTACCTAAATCAGAGCAGTCAAGGACCACATTCGCCGCTATGACAATCGTTCCATCTAATAGGTAGCAGTGCATGATACTCTTTAAGACACTGGGGGTCATCCTCCTGACGCACGTCCGTTGCTTTTACGAACAGGAGGCGATTTTTGCGTAACTGATACTTCGAAACGCCCTTAAAACAGTTGCCTCCTGCAGATCACGACCCTCCGGCACATGCCTGAGAATCAAAAGATTTTGCCGTGAAGGCTTTATAAGACGGTTTAAACTACAAGGATAAACAACGCTTAAGCCAGGGGATGGGGTCACGTGTGGGCAAACACCACGATGCCTTGACAGACCTGCGAGTAAAAAATGTGTGTGTTTGTCTTTGCGTGAGTGCGTGCGTGTGTGTGTGTGTGTGTGTGTGTGTGTTGTTTTGTGTGGTGTGTGTGTGGGGTGTGGTTGTGTGTGTGTGTGTGTGTGTGTGTGTGTGTGTTGTGTGTGTGTGTGCGCGCGCGCATGTTTTATATATATCTGTATCTTTCTCTCTCTATATTGTATATGAATATATATATACAATATATATATATATATATATATATATATATAATATATTATGTGTGTGGTGTGGGGTGGTGTGTTTTGTGTGTGTGTGTTTTGTGTGTGGGGTGTGGGGTGTGTGTGTTTTGCGCGCGCGCGCATGTTTTATATATATCTGTATCTCTCATATATATGTATATGAATATATATATAATATATATATATATATAATAAAATATATATATATATATATATATATAGTGTGTGTGTGTGTGGGGTTGTGTGTGTGTGTGTGTGTGTGTGTGTGTGTGTGTTTTGTTGTGTATAACTTATATACACACAAAAACATATAATATACATACATAGAACCATACATTTATACACACAAAACACAATAAACGCGCATATATACATACAATCACATACAGTTTTTTTTTTTTTTTTCTTTTTTTTTAAAAAACACATTCTCCGTAAACTTATTGATCTTTGGGAGAGATAAGCATGATTCGTAAAAAGGTTTTCACAGAAAGGCGGAGGAAGCGAGTGATCTGTGTCCGCAGTCCTTATCAGCCATTTCCCTGTGATGATGGCATGAAGTGTAAGGAACCGGGTCATTTGGTTATATTCTCTGTCGAATAAAATGTCATTGGTGAAATTGTCATTATCTACGCTGAAAATAATAATAATGTATATCGACAACAGAAATGTAAATAAACATACACACACACACACACAATACGTTGTAATAATGATGACTGGAAAGAGAGAGAGAGAAAGATTTGGGACTCGTTTGGCCATTTCATGTTAGCAAATGATTGCCTTGGCTTTCTTCAAATTTTGTGAATAAGGCATCACATGAAAGGCTTGTTATTCTTGCTATGATACTAATAAACAAATAAGCCAACATCCCCGCCATAAGTCTGACTCTAAAAAAGAGGTAAATAGATTAGCACGAGGCAACCTCACTCAAAAAAAATTTAGCATGAGACTCTTGACTTAAAAAAGAGGTAAAAGGGGGTTTAGAAAGACACACCCTGACTCTAAAAAAGGCAAAGAGGTAATCACGAAACATTTTGACAAAAGAGAAAAAAAAGTCAAAGAGGTTAGCACAAACATGACATCAAAAAGAGGTAAAGAGGTTAGCACGAAACATCTTGACTACAAAAAGAAGTAAATAAGTTGAAAACAAAACATTCCATAAACAGAGGTAAAGAGGTAGGTAGAGGTAAGAGTCATCCGAATAAAAAAAAAAATAACATAGAATAAAGAATAAAAAAAACAACCACTTTACCTTTTTTTTTAGAGGTCAGGATGTCTTTTGCAAACCTCTTTTCCTCTTTATTTTTGAGTGAGGAGGCATTTTTTTGAGTCATGATGCTTTGCGCTAACCTCTTTACCTTTTTTTTTTCTTTTTTTTAGTGAGGATTCTTTGTGGTACATCTTCACCCTAAATTTAGGAAGCATACTAAACTCTTTACCTCTGTTTAAGAGTCAGGATGCCTCATGCTTACCTCGTTAATTTTTTTTTTTTTTTTTTTTTTTTTTTTTTTTTTTTTTTTTTTTTTTTTTTAGTAGAAGGATTTTTTCTTTACATTCTTTAAGAGTCAGGATGCTTCGTGCTAATAATATAATAATAATAATAATAATAATAATAATAATAAAAATAATAATATAATAATAATATAATAATGATAATGATAATAATAAAGAGTTACCAACATCTTCGGTCAAGGAATAATTATTCATGTGGGGGAAAAAAAATGTTAATGACACCATTTGTAAAATTTATTCAGTTGCGTAATTGAGTAAAAACTCCTGTAGATATACATAGATGGTACATTTTCCTCGATTCCCAAAAAGATTTATTCAAAGTCTAAAAATTACGATTAGTTAAAAACTGAAACTACATGAATACGAAATTTTGACCCAAAATACATGTTTTCAGCAAACACGCATTTGTCATACAAGTGAATCATGCAGGTTAATAAAATAAAATATAAATGATAATAGTAGTAGTATTAGTAGCAGTAGTAGTAGTAGTAGTAGTAGTAGTAGTAGTAGTATTGTTGTTGTTGTTGTTGTTGTTGTTGTTGTTGTTGTTGTTGTTGTTTTTGTTGTTGTTTTTGTTGTTGTTGTTGTAGTAATAGTAGTAGTAGTAGTAGTATAGTAATGTCAAAAATAATAATAATTAGAATAAGAATAAGAATAATGAATAATAATAATAATAGATAATAATAATATAATAATAATAATAATAGTAATAATAATAATACACATTACGCTGAAGGATCACGAATATTTTAATAAAATGCACTAAATAACAGTGCAATTCTATCTTGTGTATGCTTAGCATTCATTAAACAGAGATAATTTGCATTTCAAAAGTGACGTAACACATAAAAAGAGTGATTCACCAATAATAAAGCCTAGAATAAATTAGACGTAGAATATTAAAGTACGACTTTTTTTTTCTTTCTTTTTTTGATATTTCCAACGCATATCCTCCCAGGGAAAAAATATTTCACACTCGCTCATTACTGTAAACCTTTTCCCCCCTAATGAACGTTCGAAAATCCCTCCCGAATGGGAATTTGCATGAACATTTCTCCCAGGAAACAGCAGAATTAGCTTAGAGTATCATTACTTTCATTTGAAACCGCTAGTTAAAAATTCTGCATGATCTGATCAGCCTAATTTCAACGGATAAGATAAATAAAAATGTCATAGTTTATTGCAAATATACGGTTTACGTTGACAGCTGGCAAAAGAATTTCATCCATTCCCAACAGTATGACATTATCTTCGCCCCATAAGCGAGCTGCGTTTTTTCTCACCTGAATTAATACCATACTTTGTGCATTAGCAAATCCCAAAATCGCAAAATTTTTTGTTCAATTTTCTTCAATTTTTTTCGTCTTTTGTTCAAATAAGATATACAAACGGAAATTAAAGGTGTCCATATCCTCCTCGTTGGCGTTTTCGTGTTAGTAGTTTTTAAACGACCACCAAAAAGTGAATGAAAACACCCAAGTAAAAATCCAGAGAAAATACAAGAAAAACCAAAAAAGGAGAAAAAAGAAAGAAGAAAAAAGAAGAATAGATCCAGGGGGAATAGACTAAAACGAAAGTCTAAAACCCCGTAAAAGAAGAAAGAAGAAGAAGAAGGAGAAGAAAAAAACCGAAATGCCATTAATTTTGAGGTTTGTTTTGGACGGCTATATTATACTTTTTTACGGTCTTTGTGTTATGGGAAGCTTTAAGTTGTGTTATTTTCTTTCTATAGGTTTTTCTTCTAGTTTTAGGGTTTTGCTATTTTTGAGAAATCTGCTGTTGTTATACAGGAGTTTTTCAGGTGTTTGTCATATCTTTGTCAGTGATATTCTTTGTCTGTAAAAAGTTCTAAGTTTCTCCTCTTTTGCACTTTTGTATCTTTGGGAAAAAATCGTCTCTCGAAATGGAAGTAGTAATACTCTCTGCATAGTTTTAGAATAAGGCTGATGTTTTGGGAAAAATTATTAAACTCTTTTAGGAAGTGATTTTATTTTACTTTTTCCCAGGTTTATTTTCTTTAGTTGGTAAGATAAGAGGTAAAATAAAAGTCATGACATGATACTAGATAGCTTTTTTCGTAGTTTCAAGACAAGCCTTGACATTTTTAACTTTGTGTGGTGTCTGTATTTAACTGTAGTAACTTTATTTCTGTGCATGACTTTCCTTTTAGCTTTGGTTATTTTAGTATCATGGCTGATATCATAGGTTATTGAAACCAAAACTTGTAACCCGAATGACAATCAACTTTTGTTTCCAATTTGGGTTCACTTTTCTGTGTGTTTTGATATTCTTCTGTCATTTGCAAGACACCTGTAAAACCTTTCAAAACTGGACCCCTTTATAATTGTTTTAGTCCATTGGAAACTGTTGCCATCTCTGCCGCAGGGCCTAAAATCTCAACTCGAGATTGTTTGTGGCTATAAGTCTTCAGTACTTCAGCAAAGGCCAACAAATAACCCAACTGCAATCCATGACGTGTAGGAGGTGGGTTTTTGTTGGCCTATCCGGAGGGTTGACAGGCATGGAATAATGAAGAAGCTAATACCCAAGGAGTAATGGGACAAAGGATAGTTCATTGACCATTTACTTTATCGATAATGTACTGCGCTATGACATGACACTTGTAAACAACTGTGATTTGGTATGTTATGTCATGGAGTTGCTTCAGTGAGAAAATTTGAAAAATTTTAATATTTTCTGTGTATGGAAAGAGATTACATTTAGTAAGGGAAACAGAGCGATTAGTGATATTTAAAACCTCTATTATCCTGTTAATGCAGGCAGGTTATGTATATATATTTAGTGTACTGCAATTATTTATTTATTTTTGGTTTAGATATTGATTGCTCAAACAAATGCATAGTCCCCAAAAATAGTCAATTAATATGCACCTGATCTCACCTGTTTACCCATTTCCTCGTTGTTATTTAAAAAAAAAAAAATCTGTTACTGTTAGTATTGTTAGAAACATTCATTAATAACAAGGATATTAATAATGATAGAAATAGTATTACATTTTTCTAATCACAAAGATTCATAGGAAGGGGATGTAAAGGTGAGGCGGTTTAGAAATTGATTCCTTTGGGTGACAAATGATTTGTCAAAGTATCTTTGTGTAAACAAATTTTACCATTTTTAATATCCACTTAGCACCAAAAGTTAAGGTTAAAAAATAAGAATGAACATTGAGTTACAGAGACAAATATTCAATTGGCACTGTTTGTGACAGTTTCACAGTCAACAAAGATGATACAAATTGGAAAACTCATGAGTGGGGTTTTTCCCTAGTAGACTCTACTTCATGCAGTTTGGCATTGTGATCTGTGTGGATATGCATGTGCATGTGCGAGTGCAAGCATGTGTGCTGTGCATGCGTGCACAAAACACATATCGAACATAACAGTAGTTGAAAAGTTGTGATACTGTTTAATTGTCTAGTATGTTTAAAAATTTACAGCTCAATTTATTTTAAATATTATAGAAAAATTTTTAAAGGGGGATGAGCAATTGGCATCATTGCCATTGAATTTTACTTCCTTGTGTTCCATTGCCCAGGCTTTAACATTTTAGTAAAACACAAAAAAACACCCCAAGATAGCTTGCAGTGATATAGCTTATGTCATATGTATATATATAAATATATTCACGTACTCACTCCAAGAGTATCACAATATGAAAACTGCAACTGAGTATCATGCTGTGACCATGGCGGCTCAGACATGAACCTACCGTTAAAAGAAGAAGTGTATTAGTGTAGTGGCCCCAAGCCCGGATAAATAGAGAGAATGATTACCTAAAAAGGGACACCGGCACTCTCCGTGGAAAGGAACTGGGGACCCTACCACGTACTCACTCCAAGAGCATCACAATATGAAAACTACAATTAAGAATCATACTGTGACCACGGAGGCTCAAACATGAACCTACCGTAAAAAAAAATAATAATAAAAAAAAAATAAATAAATAAATAAATAAAAAAAAAAAAAAAAAAAAAAAAAAAAAAAAATATATATATATCATATATATATATAAATATATATATATATATATAAATATACACATACATATATTATACATATATATATTACTATATAAATATTATATTTCATATATATATTACATATTTTATAACATATATATATATAATATATATATATATATATATAATATATATATTTTTATATATATACTATAATATATATATATATATATTATTTTATATATATATATATATTATATTATATCTATATATTATAATATAATAAAAAAATATAATATGATAATTATATTCATTAATACATATATTTTTATATATATATATAATTATATATATATATATATATACATATATTAAATATACACAAAAATATAATAAAACAATATAATCACATAACAAATACAACAAACATACACAAACATATATAAATAATATAATATATACATAAAAATAAAAATATATTATATACATATATGTTTTAATGATATATATATATATATAATATATATATATATATATATATATATATAACATACATATATATATATCATATATATATTATATATATATATAAATATTATAATATTTTTATATATATTTTATAAAATATTATATAATATATATATAAAATATATACATATTTATACATATTTTAGATAATATATATAATATATATATACATAATTTTATATATATATATATATATATATATTTTAATTTATATATATTATATATATCTATTATATTATATATTATATATATACATATATATATTTATATTATAAAATTTATTATATTATATATTATATATTAATATATATATATATATATATATAATATATTATTCAATAAACATTATATATAATAGGCCGCGGGGGCTGAGTGGTTACAGCATCGGACTCAAGACTGTCACAATGGCAGCCCTGATTTTAAAGGGGTTCGGGTCCCCGGGCCACCACGTTGTTCCTTAGAGCAAGGAAACTTCACCTCGATTGCCTCCCTAGCCAATGGGTGGGCAAGCCAGCCCAAGTCAGTGCCAGTCCTAAGCCTGGTTAAGTAGAGTTGTTGGCGTCAGGAAAGGCATCCGGCCCTAAAAGATATTTGCCAGAATCTAAACATGGCAACCCCATATAAGAATGGGATATAGCTAAGGGGGGGAAAAAAAACATATTAAATATTATTGTGTGGTATATGTATATTATTATGTATGTATATGTGTGTGTGTATATATATTATATATATATATATATATATATATATATATATATATATATATATATATATATATATTAATATATATATATATAATATAAAATATATATATATATATATAATATTATATAATATATATATATTATATATATATATATACACACACACAATATATATAATATATATATATATATATTATATAATTTTATATATATATATTATAATATATAAAATATAGTGGGTTTTTATATATCTTTGCTAGAGTCTTGACAGGTATGAAAGCTATAGCAATCAGCACATTGGCAAATTGTGAACCCATGGGTATGTTGGTAATATTTATCCTGAGTTGATGGTGAAGTGCCTGACGTGCATTTTTTTCAAAGTTTTTAAAGCCCATCTCAGTAAGCTTAACAAAATATTCATAACTCAAATCAAGGGTTTGGTAATTCTTTACAGTATGGACATACCACCAAAAGACTAAGTCCCCCAAATCCACATTACAAAATTTATTCAGACACTGCCCGAAAGGGGCATCCCCCAGGAAACACTGTATTCCCCCCAGTATGCACTGCAAGAGGGGACTGAAACTTGAGAGCACTGAGTGGGGCATCACTTTCCACAATATTTTTCCTTTATTTATGGCATACTTCCCTGTCTACAGGTTATTTCATGTTCAAATGACTACAACTTCTAGTCTGCCCACAAGAATATCATCTTAAATTTGACCTATCTTAGTGCATCCACCCCGTAAGTTTAACCAGATGTTTTAGTGACCCACCGACTGAGTACCACGGCCAGTTCTAAAACGTATTTTATTTAATCATATTGTATTGAAAGCCCATCTAAGACTGGCCTACAATATTGTTTTCATATCATTAGTGTATGTGGCCTTACCCCTTCTCTTCAATTCCTCTTTTATTCTTGCTGTGGTTGGGTCTTCAAATTAGTGAATCTGATTTTTTCTTTTCTTTCTTCCTTTGTCTTTCTTTCTATCTACACAGTTTTACTCAGGGACTGATCATTTTTTTCTTTGCTCTCCCTGGCATTGTTTAGCGAGGCTTTCCCAGCATTGGAAAATTCCCCTAGAATTGGATTACATCATTTGCTGCCAAAATTAAGGCACAGAGGTCAATAACCCCCCCCCCCCATATCTCTTCTGGCAATATAGAGTTTGGTCTGGTCAAATATTTTATGAAAGCCAATTTATGCCTTTATATCATAAATGCTGTCTTGTCAGAATATATATTAGAGGTTTATTGCTGAAATGAGAAGCATGGAGGCATTAACATCACCTATGCATAGATCTACAGACTTTAAAAAGAAATATTTCTTTATGATTTTTTCTTTCTCTTTCTTTCTTTCTTCCTTTTCTTTTCTTGTGTGGGGTGTTTTGTTTGTTTGTTGTTTGTCAGCCTGTTTCATGGGCAGATTACTATAGGTATTTCTGTGTATGCATATGATATATTGCGTTCTCTTTTTTTAGAAATTTAAGATCTAGATTAAGTGGTTTTAATTATCAGTGTATGCCAGTATCATAAGTGTTGCACATGCAGTCATACTGATAAGATACAGATGCACTGTTTTAGTAATCATGTTATTCTGCTTAGCCCATTCATCTGGTATAAAACGGGGGTGACCTTCTATCATATCATGGTAGAGCACCCCTCATGTCAGATGGACATCTTTCGACATGCACAGTTGTGCCAGTTGTGTATGATAAACAGTTGTGCACTGTTTAGCCCTGGCTACATTTGTTGAGGAGAAATAGCCCCTCAAAAGTACCTCTTTTTTAACCTTATTACCAAAGATATTATGGAAAGAGCTGCTTCAGATTTTTCCCCTAAACCACTGGGTCACATGCACTCTAAGGCTTTGCTTGGTATGGCAACTGCGGGCTTTACCATGACTGAGTTAAGAAGACGTGATTATGCAGATTTGATGTACATGATGCATTCAAGAAATTTCAGAAAATGATTTAAACTCAGAGAATGAGATCAAAATCATATATTTTAACAATAATGAGGAAGGTAATATACCTCAGATGAGCAGTGCTTGGTAAATGAAAATGCAAATGTTTTAGGTGTTACTAGACATAGAGTTTGAAAACAGATGTTAATGTCACCTGTGCCATATTTCAGAAACAGCTACACTCATTAATCTTTGATCATCTGCATCTATTTATAATTCAGAACAAACATTTACATAGTTATTGTGTTTCAGTTTAAAGTATATTACATGTTCCTCACTTTGAACTAAGAAATGTGTTATAGATTTAAGGAAGCTCAAGCAAGTGCACAGCAAAAATTTAATCTTGTGTTTTTCATAACAAAATAGCAAAATTCCAATATGTGCATAGAGATTTCTATAAGAAAAATTCTCGTTTCAGTTCAAATCACAAGTACCAACTTCCCCCCCTCCCTCTGGGGCCCCAGAGTCCTTCAACACCGGGGGACCCCACAGTCCCCTTAATTTTTAAGGTAGCTCTCCTTGAAACACCGTAGCCCACAGGTAGTCTGCGCTTGTATCTAGCCCAGGGATTGACAGAAAGATTTATCCATTTTATGGATTGTTACTTCATGAAAATTTTTTTAAATAAACCCATGTGTACAGACTTATGAATTGGATAGAATTTTTTTTTTAAAATTTTTTTTTTTTATCTTTTTTTCTTTTTGTGTTTTTCCTCAATCTTTAGTTTTGTTTCCCACTTTTTTCTATGGAGAAAGCGGGAATATTAAAATCCAATTTCAAATTCAGTTTTTTTTAAAAAAGTTGAAATTATAAGTTCTGAAAATTTTTTTTTTATTTATTGTTTTTTAATTCTGATAATTTTATTTTTCTTTCCAACAGACACGCTGTATGACGGCTGCAGCAAAACGCTAAATCCCTGCGGGACTTCTAAAGTTCCGTCAGATGGACTTTTTGGGTTTTCAGCGTGGCAATGATTTACTTGTTTTTGGGCTCCACAGAAAATCTATGAAATTTTCAGTACAGGGAAAAGTAAGTATTTTCATTAACGTATTTAAAAAAATAGAGAGTTATTGTTGATATTTGAAAAATTATTTATGCACAAATTTTAAAAGAAAATTTTTTTATGTATTTTTTCTAATTGCCCTTTTTCTGTCATGAAGCCATGGGAAACCAAAAGTATTTTCATAGAATTACTTTTTCTCATCAGTATTTTACTGTTTTCCCCCTCCCCTCCCCCCGAAAAAAGGCCCCGTTTTCCCGGATATCCGCTTTTTTTTTTTCTTGCTTCTGCTGTGCATGGGGACTTTTTCGCTTTTTTATGGGGGTGAAACGCAAGCGCGCGCACACACGCACAGACACGCACACCACACGCACACGCACACCACCCCACACACACACACACACACACCACCACCCCACACCCCCACCCCCCAAAACACCCACCCACCACACAACACAAAAACAAATTTTGTTCCCTACAAGGGTAATTGCAGTTCAGAGTCTTGCTTTTTTGATTTATAAGTACCCTTTTGATTGCCAAAATGATTACTTTGGGACCATTACATATAGTTGTACATTTCTCTATTTAGATGGAGTTATGGACAATGCACAGGCTTGAGGAGTATTCAAAAATATTTGTATTTTAGTTTTAATTTTTTTTCACACACACCCTCACTCAAGGGAAAGGGAGGGTGGCTTTTTTCAAAAAAACTTATAGGGGGAAATGTTAGTCCCTCAGATGGACCTATTTTTACCTCTGACCATAATGGCAATTAACACAGCCAAACCTCTGTGTCTTGAGATAAAAGGTTCCCTTATGGGGACCAGTAAAAAGCAAATGATTTTGTATGTTTTGGTCTGAAAAAAAGTGAAGGATTTAGATTCTTTCATCAAGTTCATTAATGCTTAAAATGTCATTTTAGTAAATCTTGGTAGCATGTCATCGCTTTTGGGCACCCTAGACTTCCAACCTTTAAACCCAAATGTGCCGGGAAAAGTTATTTTCCTGTAATTTTTTTGGAAACATTTCCCCCATAATGGCTCCAAAGCTCAGCAAAGACTCAATTACCCCCACCTCAATTCCCCCAATGCTATTTTTGTCAAATTATTATTTTTAAAATATAATTATGCTGTTTTAGCAACTAAAAGTAATAAAAAACTTTTTTTTTTTTTTTTTTTTTTTTTTTTTTTTTTTTTTTTTTTTTAGGGGGGGGGGGGAACAAAAAAAAGGGGACACGGTGAATAGGAAGATTGAATTCACTCCTTTGGTGAGAGCACTTGTAGAGCCATATATTTGTAAATAAAATTTAATACACAAAAAACTCACTGTCGCCGAAAAAGGCATCCCTGGGGCATTGGGTAAAAAAGGAGCCTAGCTGGAGTGGTGTTATAAAAAAAAAAGACTATATCATTCAGGGAGTAGAACTTCCCCCTTTTTTTTTCCCAAATAAAGGGGTCCATTTGTAATACTAATATTCAGGGTAATCCCCTTAAAGGGTCGGGGGAAAATTTGGATTAAAAGTTGAATTATCAGGTAAACGTACTAAAGACATAGTAAAATTTATTAAATATTTTCATAGGGCCTAAAAATTTGTAATCCTCGGGTGGAACTTCAATGAAAGTATCGGACAAATCTAAAAATAAATAGAAAACAAAAAAAGAAAGATATGAATTATGCGTATTTGTAATAACAAAATAACTGCCATCCCCAAAAAAAAATTTTTACATATGAAATTTTTTCTATTTTCTACAAATTTCCTTTTTATTTTTTTTTTTATTTTTTTTTTTTTTTTTTTTTTTTTTTTTTTTCTTTGCAATATATACAAAAATTTTTTAAGGTTTTTCACTTCTATTCTTCAATTTTTTTTAGGTGTTTTGGGGGATGTTCTAGGGGTTTTAAAAAACAAAGGTAAGAGATTTTCCACAAACAAATTACGGCGTGTTGGAAAAAAAAAAAACAATTTTTCCCGGGAAAGTGGGACTTGACTTTTGGTTTATTTTTTTCAGAAATAACCATTGGAACCATGGAATTGGCTCTGTTTGTGAGAGATTTTTGGTTCAGGCTTATAAGTACACAGTTTAGATTATACTGAGTTTTTTTTTTATATGTCATCGTATCAGAACTTCATTCCGATGTTTGAACTGATATATTAGATACATAAATAATGAACTTTCTTTCTTCAAATCAAAATTTTAATACATAAATATATATAATTTATATATAAAATATATATTTATATATAATAGTAATATATATAAATTAAATAATATATATATAATAATATACAAAACTAGAGAAAATAATAATATACACCTATAATAATACAAATATTAATATAACTATATATATTTATATATATATATAAAATATATTATATATAAAATATATATATATATATATATACCATACTATATACTAATATATACTATATATTACATACATATTACTAATATATACATATATTAATATAACTATATATAAATGTACATATATTATAATGTACATATATATAATATGTCACATAATAAAGGGGGCAACACGATACAGGCCTAACCCCACATCCACGCTTAAACATCCAGCCATAGCCAAAATCCACGCTTCCACATCCAGCCATAGCCCATTCACGCTTCACATCGTCATGAGGGTCCCTCATGACGAGTCCCCCAGGCAGGCCTCAGCCCTGTCAAACTCCTTGCAAACAGGTCTTGTCGAGCTGCCCAAGCCATGACCTCCTAGGTCATCCAAAAGGCTTCCTCCACTCAGGATTGTCTTGCAGAAAGACAACTTGATGGGCAGGGGTCACCCAACAGGGAAATGAGTTGGATGCCCATATAGCCTGAGTTGGCAATCCCAGATTATGCAAGTAACAGGTCCCATGCCAGTTTTCACTGTGTAGCCGTCAGTTATATATATAATCGCAAGTAACAGGTCCCTTTGCCAGTTTCATGGTGTGCCGTAAAGTTGGACACACGATCCCATGATTTGGGGCAAAGAAGACTAGTTACAAAAGACATCACGACAAGACTCCTAGGCACTATATAGTATCTAGGCTTCACTTCCAGTATCAAGGCCTTGAAGACAAGCAGCTTGGTCCTTCTGCATAGGTACCGGACCATCCCCAAATGCTCTTGTTGATCGATTTCATGGTTCCTGTTGCCAGACCAATCCGTGTGCTTACTTCTCGATCTGGCAGCCCAGAGAATGGATTACACTACCAAGGTATGCAAAGCTCTCTGTGACTTCAACACTTCAACATATCACCCCAAGCATGGATCAACTGAACGACTTCCCCTAATAGGCCCCCAAAGCCCCTGAATTTTGGTCTGGTCCAGGAGACCTCTAGGCCCAAGGGCAAAGTCAAGGTCTGAGACCTTAAATTTTTGCCCAGTGTTGCTCACACTGACTTTGGCTAGTAGCTCTGCGCATTATCCAGTCTATGCAGGTGTTGAAAACTGTTGATGCAAGGACACAGCCTTGACTCACCCTTGAATTAACAGGGAAGAACTTTTCAGCACTTTCAGTACTGGTATATAGGCTTGCTATTAGGCCAATAATTTTGTGCTGGGAATTCCCCTAAGTTTTCAGAATCTCCCATAGAGAATTTTGATCCCACCAACTCAAACGCCCTCTTGAGGTCGACATAGGGTACAAGCAACCACAACCAAACTTACAATGGCGTTTCTGCAATTACACCAAGCACTAGGATACGAGATATTGTGGACTTGCCAGGAGTGAATCCAGGTTGCTCCAGTCTTGGTGCCTTAGTAGGTGGTTGCAGAATCTGTTTCAGAAGAATGTGGGCAAAAACCTTGCCTGGTATACTAAGCAGTGTAATGCCATGGTAATTGCTATAGTCTAAACAAGCCCCTTTCCCCTTACAGAGAGGGATGACCAACGCCCCTCAACAAGAAAGGGGGGAAATGGAACCAGAGTGCCAAATGGCAGTCAAGACTGAATGCAAGCCCTGTTGCCATAGGTTCACTCCAAAACCTTTAGCAGTTTAGCAGGGATATCACATATGCCTGTGGCTTTCCCACCTTCAGCATAGGGAAAACATCTTAACCTCAGTTAGGGTAGGAGGTTCTTTGCCAGTGGGTGGGTTTTGGCCCCAAGTATTGTGAAACCACTTGCATCCAAGCCAACTGTTGGAGGGTCTACCTGGGACAGCTTTTGAAGTACTCAGCCAACGTTCATGAACCCAAATGATCTGAGATGATCTGTCCATCCACAGAGCAGACTGCAGTCATCTAGGAGAAGGGGTTAGAGTACATTTTTCTCAGGGCTTGGTAGGCAGGCCAAAGGTCGTTTACCAAGAAAAAGCCCGTCAACCTCCTCAGTAAGATTCCTGACAGTGTCCGGCCCAATGCACCAAAGAGCGAAGCAAGTTCCTGATCGCCATTCAGCCGAGCCATGCGACATGCTTCAGTTGCCTCCAGTGTCTCCAGGGAGATGAAATTCTGTCTTGCCCTTGGGTGTTTCACCAGTGGACTACTGCACTGCTTCAAGTGTTTCGCGCTTTAAAAGGACTTCCCCACAGAGCAAACTGGATCTGTCAGGTTTTTTAAATTTTGTGAAAGATTAGAGATGCGGTGGTGGGAAACCCCTGGGAAAAATCCTTGAATTGGCCTCAGGAGGGACCCGTACCTGTAGGGTAGCCATTATCCACCTATGGTCAGGGTCACAGAACTTGCATCCAGTAAATCCTGCAATTCTGAAGGATCCTCCATTGAGTGCTGACAAGAATGGGGCGATCTCCTGGCACAGTACCTGTATCACTAACCATGTTTCAGCAATACAGATGGATGCTGATACCAGGAGGCCAGAAATCCTCAAACTCGGGACTTAAGCAAAGTCCCAGAAAGGGGCTGTTTTTACTGTTTTGAGTTAGCTGAGAAATTCTTTAAATCAAGTTGCAACATTGGTAGGAATGTACACGTAATAAGGGACACAAAGCCAAAAACAACTTCAGTCTCAGTCCATGGAAAGGTGTTACCCAACTCCGAGGCTTGAAGTTGGTGAGATGGGGACCATCACCAAAAGCCTACCAGTAGTAGGTGCACCCATCCATACTAAACGTTGGGCCCCTGCCGGGTCTTCTAATCACCTGCCTAGTTCCCTCGATAGCAGAGGGGGAACCGTCCTCCTGCCACAAGTGGCCAGATTTCTAAGTGCCTCTGGATAGCTCGCCTGAGGTACAGCCTCAGGAGTCACTCCGCCTATGGCCCTGCCCCACAGGCCTCATACTGGATTAGCAACTGCCAGGGCATGGCGGGATGAGTAACTTTTTTTCCCATCCTGCCACCCAAATTTGCCCTCCCATGGGAAACCCCAGCCAACCTCACTTGTGGGTGGGAAGGGCAGCACCCCTCCCCCAGCATATCCTTATTATGTGTTGCTGATGAATTTATCTGGGGGGAGGAGGGCTGGCAAGGCCCACCCCCGAGCTGCCCATATGTATAAAATTTTATATATAAATAAATATATACTTATATATAAAATATACATTCTATATACATACATTTTGAATATACATATATATAAATATACATACATATTTAAAAATACATACATTAAATATAGATACATATAAATATACATATATATATGTAAAATATACATATATACATATATATAAATATATATAAAGTAACCCTATATATATATAAATATATACAAATGTGTGTGTTGTGTGGTGTGTGTGTGTGTGTGTGTGTGTGTGGGGTGTGTGTTTTGTGTGTGTGTGTGTGGTGTGTGTGTGTGTGTGTGTGTGTATGGTGTGTGTATGTGTATGTGTTGTGTGTATGTGTATGTGTGTGTGTATGTGTGTGTGTGTGTATGTGTGTGTGTGTGTATGTGTTGTGTGTGTATTTGTGTGTGTGTATGTGTGTGTGTTTTGTGTATGTGTGTGTGTGTGTGTGTGTGTGTGTGTTTTGTGTTGTTTGGGGTGTGTGTGTGTGTGTTGGGGTGTTTTGTGTGTGTGTGTGTGTGTGTTAGGCCCAGAAGCATGGATGTCAGGTGATATTCATGCCATGATGCTACGTATGTTCCAACTCCTTAGGTTTAACTCATGCAGGCAATACCCCAAACTACCATATACTGAGGCATGAAGGTATATGCTCTAATGAAACCCTTCTTCACTGCACATTACCAAAGAAATATTCTGTTATAGTGTAAAAAAAAGAGAAACCAGCACCACCAATTCAGAAGTAACAATTATTCTTGAGGTGAAAAAAAATACTCAGAAGTTTTAAAATTTTTTTTATAATCATTATGTCAACCTGTATTTAGACAAATATGCTGGTTTTGTATTGATCTAATGTAACAGCTAATGTTCTGTAGTTCAGTGCTACTCAAATTCACTATGTGAACTTGGGCTGGGATGCAAGCCAAATTCTCGATATCAGGCAAATTAAAAAAAAAACAATGTCTTTGTTGAAATTGAGGTAAAAAAATGTGCCAACTTTTTTTACCAGCATATTCATAAAGGCTTGCAGTAAAAATTATAATACTACAAGCATTCATATATTATCTGGGTGTAAACAAATAAGAAGGCACAAAAAAATTATCCCAACTACATATATAATATATATATATATATATATATTATATATTATTAAAATATATTAATATATATATATAAAATATATATATATATATATATATACACAATTCCAGTTTGAGTAGCATGACTTATTAATAATACAAACGTATTCATTTTTCTTTACAGTTGTATAGTCAAGAGCTAAAAAATATACAAATTAAGATTAATGAGATTTCCACAGTAAAGCACTGCCCAAATCACAGGATTTTATTATAGTATAGTCCATCTTGTAAGTCAGAGCCGAGTATGATGATAATACATTTTTTATACTACAGTATGACTAGCTAGTAAGGGATATTTATTTTTAAAAATTAGGCAGAAGCGGGAACTGAGGATCACCATCCTGTGTAATCATGAAACAATCTAAAGTTCAAAAATAATAGTAAGGGCATTTTTCAAGCCCAAAAACTAGGACCATCAACAATGAGAATAATGGTAGGGAGAGAAAAAAAAAGGGTTAATATAGTGTCTCCAGTCTAGGGAAAGGAGGAAAAAAAAGACAACTCACTCTGGCCCCCTGGAGTACTCCTATGCAGCAAAACTTATTTTTTGTGCCAATCAGGTGACAATTTATATTTCTTCTCTTTTGAAAATTTATATACAATATTTTTTATTGCTTTACATCAAAATCTGCTTCTTTCTACACTACTCTACATTTTCTCAAAAAGAACGGCAAATCAGAGTCCTCCACACTCCAGGATACACTGCCTTTTTTTTTTTCTTTTTTTTTTAGTTCCTGAAACTGGATGAAGTATAGAATCATGATTTATCCCTTCTGGGGGCTTCTGCAATTAAATATGCATTTTAACCTATAGATTTTTCACAAATTTTATTCCCTACGAATGGAATGATAACTGAAAGAGAGAATGTATATTGAAATTACTTGCACAAATAGAGAAGTAAAAGAGTCGTGTAATTAAAAACATACATTATAGCAGGGGTCCATATACATACTTTCTGTTCAATAAGAAACCTAAACATTAAAATGTGTTGCAATTAAGTTAGAATAAATGACCAGAAGAACACATAGGGGTGGATACTGTGAAGTTCATTTATAGCTTCCCTTTATATGCTAACTAAAATTACCTTAAACCACTTAACAGTACAAAATATTTCTTGCAATTACTTATGAATTAAAATCATCAAGACAAAAAGTTCAGTTTGAAATAATGTTAGAAAATACTATCTTTCTTTTATATATATATATATATATATATATATTATATAAAATATTATATATTATATATATATATATATATATATATATATATATATATATAAAAACATTCCTAAGAGGGAAGTGTATGTTTCAATATTTTTCTTATATTTCCCCTCTTTTTCTTCCTTTCAGTGGAAGCTTTAAATATGAATGATTTATTTTAATAAATAAGTTTATCACAGTTTACTTTTCTTTTTAAAATGGCAAGTCAAATTACTGTCAATCCTCTAATTGTGTCCCCTCACTTAGACACCCTAGGAAATAAATATGATATTAGAGAATTAAAATTTGTTCAGAATGTGTGTCAAGATTCCATCACATGCACCATTGTCTAAAGAAGCAACAGCAAGTGACATGGAGGAAAGCTCAACAGGAGAGAGTCCATGTGTGTTAGGAGTTCATTGTAAGTGCAGGACGCTGTCCAACGAGGACGGAACCTGCTCCAGCCATCAAGATGGCTCAGCTTCAACTTCAGGCCTTGACTTCCAATAATGCCTGACATATAAAACATCTTCAAGGGCAATGACAGGGTGTTGCTTAGCCTCATGTAAGAGGTGAGGAATTATTTAGATGACATAATGTAAGCAGTGCTGATAAGAATGGGGGGAGCCTGTCCTACCTATAACACTTCTATCCAGATACCACTTTGAGCTTGGGTTCCTGGGCAGCCTGTACATTTTTTTTACAAAATAACCCCAATATGTAAGACTCATTTGTCATGGCTTTTTGGAATTCACATAGTAGTTAATAAGTCCATATGGCTTAAATGATTCACAAGCCGAAAGTTCAGTTGAATAACTTGGCTGCATACTTTCTTCTTCAAGTTTATCCTGTAGAACATCCTCACCAAGTCTTATAGTATTTTTCTGGTATAATTTCTTATAAATATCATTCCTGGCATTGGTTTACACAGATGATAAGATCACGAAATTTTCTGGTATTAAGGAATACATCATCATCTATTTTAAGCACATAATTGGCCTTTCGCAGAACTTATGGGCCCAGCTTTACAAGGCTTCAATGACTTCAGAGTCAGATGTTGTAAGAGTCAAAAAAGCTCTGGTCTTGAGCAATTTTCCGCCATATTGTCGTCCTTCTTCAGTAATCTTGTTCTGACAAAGAAGAAATTTATTTATATGCAGAAAACCTAATTTGCCCTAGCTTAAATTGCTTAACATTACAGTCTGGTAAAATGTGATGTGAATTTTAAATACTGTATCAATTTGAGGAAAAAAAGTAAAAAGAAACCTGAGAGTAAAAAGAAACCTGAAAAGTAATTCTAAGTTTTGTTAGGGGAATGCAAGCAGTTATGTAAAAGAAAATAGAACAGCAATGCATATACCCAGCCCCTTATTTTAATAATAATACAATGACTGGAAACTTTTTCCCCTATTTATTACTCTTCCTAGCAAAAAATGAAAGATATTTAAATTTCTCTTCCTAGCAAAACAAATGAAAGATATTTTATTACTCTTCCCAGCAAACAAATGAAAGATATTTATTACTCTTCCTAGCAAACAAATGAAAGATATGTAATTTACAAAAAAGTTTTTATTTACATGAAAAATTTGCAAAATACATCCCCTTCAAAATGCTATATACCTGTAACTGAGGATCAAACGTTGCTCCAAGATAAAACATAACAGGCCAGTTTGCCGGAAAATCGCCATTCCAGCTTTTTCTGACTGGGTTCCCCCGAGCTTCATGGTTTGCAGCTGATGTTGGTACGATCACCAAAACATCAACTTTCTTGTCTGGCAGGTTTTTTTGTACTTCAACTGGTTCAACCACAGTTGATGAATACTGCGGATTATATGCAATAACGTTTTTTTAAAAAAAAAT
>NC_051421.1:2633570-2648570 GCF_015228065.2 Penaeus monodon | reverse complement strand
CAATAACATAGGCAACTAAATTTAATTACCTTGCACAATATCCATGATTGTCTGCTACATAAAAGACTGCAGATTGCTTCCAGGTAAAGAATAATTTTACTACTTTCAAAAGAATGCTGGTAAGGACAGGTGCTGACAGTATCTAATTATTATATTTAAAATACAAAATCTGTGGTATACCAGCTTATGCAGACATATTATAAACATTCTGTAAAAGAAATATTCTTAAAAGTATAAAAGCCATCAAACCAAAATAATGATAAAGTATTATCCATCTACTCATATCTCAGGTTTTTCAAAAGTGTATGGAGATAGGTTGGGTCAAACTGATGTATCAGGCAGTATATGGAAAGGGTGAAAGAGCATTATGCTAGTAATTCTTCCTGTATACTGCCTGAGACTTCAGCCTGACCTAACCTACTCACCTTCTAGGTCAACAAAGGTTAGGTCAGGTAGAGGTCTCATGTCGTATATGTGAAGGATGACAAGCACTATGGTTGGCCACTCTTCCCACCTGACACCTTGGCATGACCCAACCTACTTCAACTGTTTTTCTTTTCTGTAGACATTAGTACATATAAAGGTTTGATGTATAGCCATTCATGATTCCACTAAATCATGAAACAGATCTCAATCACAAAGTATCAAGAAAATTTCAAATAAAGGTTTTAGCAATAAAATCAAAGTGCATCTACAAGAGACACAAGTTATATGAAGAAAGGTACACCAAATGATCCCTGTTTTTTAAAAACCTGAGACAGACAACACTAAAAACATTAGTATATTTTAACCAAACACCCTAGAGATTATTCTATTGTTATAAAGTATAATGAAAAGACTTGAGAAACCATATATATATTGAGGTTATTTGCTAACATAATTAATTTCATGGCTCTACAATTTCAATCTTTAAAGTAAAATATCAACTTTGAAACCATCATAAATCATTCTGATAATTCACTGCTGGGCACAATCTGTCACCCAGGTAATGTGTAAACATTCCTGAATGATGTTTGCTTCTAGATATTAATTTTCTGGAAATTTGCATAATTATGTAAAGATGCCTATACACAATGCTTGTACATAGTGTCTATGAACAGACTTAATGTACTGAAAATAATGCTAATGTCCAGGCACCGTGCTGAGCAAGCTTCTTTTCAGGCACTATGCAGCATGCCAATTCTTGGGCAAACTGTGTTGGCACTTATGCATAGTACTTTACACATGTTTTGTTAAGATTTTAATCTTTAACAATGTAAATGCTCCCAACAGGAATTGCACTACTGAGTGCAATTAATCACTGGATTTCTATACTAGTTAGTAGTGGAAGTTTGTAAAAATGCTTTATTCCATATCTCTTTTCAGTTCAAAAGCACAGCAAAGAAATGTAAGTAAACTGTTAGCTAGCAAGGTTTCTAAGTAGGTTTACTGGTGTAATCTATAATAATAATAACAAATGTTTAAACTGCACATTCATACAAGTAGGAATCAACTAAATTTTCACATTCATGTAGAAACAAAATAAATGGCAATAACAAAAAAATATGAAAGGAAACCGCCAAAATGACATGGGAAATAATAAATCTATAAGAAAATTCTTGCACAACCCACTGCTGGAGTGGATTCAATCCTTAGTCCAGGCTTCTAAATATTTAATTCCACATGTGTGAAAATGAGCACCATGAATGGCATGTTAATTTATCTGGCATGTTGGTTTATCTTGGAGGTGATATAGTTTGTCTCACAAACTCCAAGATGGTATCGGCTAATGTCAACAAGCCAGTCATGAGTGATAATATGCTCTATTTATATGTGTGGCAAGGTGTACATAAGCCTGGATTCACTTCAACTGTAATTATAAATATATTTCAAATTCATCTGTTCTTTATTAATAGTAAAAATTGAAATTGGCAAATCGATTTTTTTTTACCCTTTAATCCTGGACTAAAGTTACCCTTATCTTTGTGGCCATTTTACTTTTACTGAAATTAAGTTCAAGTAATTCAGTTTAAGGACCACTTTTCTACAACATACCTACACTCATACTAACATGATGCATATATAACTGCTCAAGGAAAAATAAGATCTCTGGGTGCGTGAAATTACTACACAGCTACTATCAAGACCTTAGGTAAGGTACTGTGTTTTATGTTTAGAAAACGTGTACAGAATAAAAAATAACTCTGCTCTGGGTGTCAATGACATTTACAGTAGCTGGTACCAATAAATCAAAATGACTTGTTCCATATACATTTACTATACAAAACTACTAAAAAAAGAACAGGCACAGTAGGAAAAGAAACACCAAAGCAGAACTTCAGAGTCCAGATAAATTAGTCTGACAAAAGGAAACACAACAATCCATGAATAAAGATTCAAACCAGATTAATCCAAACTCCTAATAATGTGGACTTAGAGCCGTCTTTTCCAATGGCAAAACCTTTCATGTGACAGGAATTGAATAGGCAGTAAAATTTAACAAGATGCCAGATGCATTCCTCTTACCTCAGTTAATTTCATGTAAATTTGTTCTTATACTGGATATCTATATCAATACAACCCACCACAAGATATCAAAAGCCATCTAGGATATTATATTCCAAAATACTGTGCACCAGTCGGAAAAAAACGACACAGTAAAAAACAGCTAGCCATCACCTGCAGCCATCCCCATTACATTACAGCAGTGGGCAGAGCATGCAGCCTGTTTGGCCTCCAATCACGAGGAAGGTTAGCAGGTTTTGGGTGTCACGAGACATCACACAACACCCAAAGCCTGTCTCGTGATCAGAGGCCAGACAGGCCACAAGATAAACCCACTGCTGTGACGTAATGGGGATGCAGTTGACAGCTGGCTGTTTTATTGTATTGGTTATTTATTTGACTGGTACACAGTATTTTGAAATATATCCTAGATGGCTTTTGATATCTTACGGTGGGTTGTACTAAGATTATAGATACCCAGTATAAGTATAGATTTGCATGAAAATAACTGATGCAAGCAGTATGCATCTGGCAACTCAATAAATGTTTACCACCTCTTCAACTCCCGCTGTGTGAGAGATGTCGCCTAAGCTCCAACTGTCAGAAAAGACAATAACACTATGCATTTTAAGTATTATAATAATTAATGTCATAAATTAATGAAACAAAACTTTTTCTAGAATTATATAATGTCAATATACTTCATCTACATAATCCAATTACAAAACATGTACATAAAATTTTCTCTTTTGAAACATTAGGCAATTCATTAACACCAGCTCTGTATCATAATAATAAGTATATAACAAACTTTCAAATCTCTTCATAGCTTTTTTGGACATACACAGGTTAATGGTTCATCAGATTTTCAGGTAGTTTCTCTTCATACAAAGCTGGCCCTCTGCTACCTGAATGAGTACATCAGTTTACAAAACTACTTCTTTGACATGATAATGTTCAATATGCATAGTGTTCAACAAAACTAGCCTCTTGCCATAATTAGGCTGAACAAACATGTCATTCATAAAAACTGGCTCCTTGCCACAATGAGGTTTGAATATACATAGAGTGTATTCATGAAACTGGCACCTTGCCACAATGGGGTTTGAATATACATAGAGTGTATTCATGAAACTGGCACCTTGCCACAATGGGGTTTGAATATACATAGAGTGTATTCATGAAACTGGCTCCTTGCCACAATGAGGTTTGAATATACATAGAGTGTATTCATGAAACTGGCACCTTGCCACAATGGGGTTTGAATATACATAGAGTGTATTCATGAAACTGGCACCTTGCCACAATGAGGTTTGAATATACATAGAGTGTATTCATGAAACTGGCACCTTGCCACAATGGGGTTTGAATATACATAAAGTGTATTCATGAAACTGGCACCTTGCCACAATGGGGTTTGAATATACATAGAGTGTATTCATGAAACTGGCACCTTGCCACTTGGACGGTGAATTATAGTTAACAAGTTAATCAAATAATGCCAAAACATAATGAAAGTTTCATCAAAATGATGGCTATTTGCAACTTGCAACTGGATCACTTACACTGTCCATTGGTTATTTTACAAATTCTGTTTACAACTGGATGGCTCCAGAAATATTTAGTCAGTAAAGAGTTAATACTTGGGTCCCATCTTTTGAATTCCTTTCCTTGAAATTTGGAAAAGAAAGTTTCTAGTTTTATTCTGGGTACCTTGTTATTAAAATTATAATGGTATTATCAACAAAAATAACTTTAATAACAAAACAGTAATAAAAATGTTTTTTTTTCAGGTGAGATCAGGTTAGCCTAAGAATTGACCCCTTGCTGACTAAGCACTTGTGAAGCCATCTATGTGTAAACAGAATTAAGGTAACAGTGCATGTGCCGGAGCCAATGGGTTAAATCTTCCTATTAAGTATCTCTTTGGCAGATGAGTAACTACATTGAGAAAAGAAATTAGTTAGCTTGAGCTTCCATTCGTTTTAATGCAAATGCAAGCTTCTTTGGATCCTTGAAAAGCTTGCAGAATAAAGACAATCTCTGCTGCAGCTGATGATTTTGCTGTTTTAGTTTAATACATTGCTTTTCTAAAATATTCAGCTTTTCATGAACAGCAGACCTTTCTCCTCCTTTACTGGTGTTTGTGTCTTTAGAGGAATCAGGTGAAACTTTAGATGTCTCTTCACCTGATACACAGCTCCTTTTGGCATGCACCATTATTTCTGAATCTTCTGCAAGGCGCTTCTTGCATTTCACTTCTCTTCTCTGCTCAGCAGCTGAGTGCTCTGACTCTCCAGCTGCTTCATCCTTTTCAACCTTGACTTGCACCTCTTCCTTTTTCACTACTGCATTCTGTTCCCTATTTTCTCCTTCTGCTGACCTTGGCTGTGTGGTAGCTGCAGTGACTGGCCGCACAGGGATTGCCGCAGCTGCTGCCGATACCCTGGCAAGATCACAGCATAATGACTTCGCTGTCTTATCAGATCCACTTCCTGGAACTCGTACAAACGATCGTACTGGGTCACCAATTTCATATGGAGCTACCATATTCACTGGAAATATCAGAGGCTTCAAAATGCTTCTTTGTTCCTCCTCCTTTTCTTCTCTTCAGCAGTACGAACTTTCAAACTGTCAGTTCACAGTCTTAGAGCAGGAATCCCCTTAACGGGTACAGGAGTAACCTATACCAGAGAAGGAGACGACTGCTCTGAGAGTGAGAAAGAAGTTGTCTATTTACACACAAAGTGTGGCAAGACACCACACTTAGGGTATAAATAAGGTTTATCTTTGATTGGGAAACTTGATGAGCTGTTGCTGTTAATCAGCAACTTTAGCTATTGATTGCCTGAAAGAAAAGAAGAAAAACATTTTAAAATATTCTGCCATGGGTGTTTTCTTATAATCAAGATGCTAACACTAAAACATTAATTGACAGCCAATATATTGGCAAGACTAGTGCCAGTCTCACCAAATGTTCAAAAAAGTTATTTTCTGGGGATAGAATAACACATTATCAGAAGGGCTTCTAATCTCCTGCTGCTGCTGCCATGAGCATGGAAATTTTTCCCATCGGAGAGGTGCCTAATTTCAATTTAGGAAGAAGTTTCCTCCAGGACTCCCTACTCATCCCACACTCTTGAACTGTTGCCTTACGGTTCCCTTTCTCTCTTTTTACTGACTCTTCAACCAGAGATGCCTTTCCTCTTCTTTGTACCTGTCACTGCCTACCACTCCCTTCCTTCCTTCTTAAATACCTGTTCATCCTGTTCTTAGTTTCTCACCTTCACAAGTCTTTGCTTGTTTGTTCACTTGTCTTTTAGCCACTGATAACAATTACAAAAAGGTATACTAACAAAAACACAACAAAAAAAAGTACTGACCATCAAAATAGTATTAAATTTAAAATAAATTATAATTCTGATAACAACAAAAATGCTGATAGCAATGATCCATACTGCCACCAATCTGGCTGTTTTGTGTTTCTGATCACCTCTTTTCGTTTTACTCTAGAGCAAAGGCACACACACTCCCATCTGTTGCTTTCCTTTTAGTACAATCAAAAGTACTATGTGAAATAGATCTTGTTCCTTAAATTCATTGAATCACAGTAAAATGTTAAAATTTCTGTTTATGTAATCATACAAAATAATGAGGTAAGCAGCACCATTTTTAGCCATGACAATGAGAGCCATAATAAACTAAACTGGCTTTCATCAATCATACAACAGATACATCACTTAAAACATTTACTGCTATTTCATTTATTCACATCATCATCATCATCATCAAATAAAAAAAAAAAGCTTACATCTGGCAAGAGATTTTGCATATAAATTACTTATATAATATATATATATATATATATATATATATATATATATATATATATATATATATATATATATACATACACCTCGATTGCCTGCCTAGCCACTGGGTGGGCAAGCCAGCCCAAGTCAGTGGTGGTCCCAAACCCGGATAAATAGAGAGAATGAATACCTGAAAGGTAACACCGGCACTCTCCGTGGAAAGGAACTGGGGACCCTACCACATACTCACTCCAAGAGCATCACAACATGAAAACTACAATTAAGTATCATGCTGTGACCACGGCGGCTCAATATATATATATATATATATATATATATATATATATATATATATATATATATATATATATATATATATATATATATATATATATATAAATAAATAAATAAAAAAAAAAAAAAAAAAAAAAAAAAAAAATCGGGGACGCGGTGGCCGAATGGTTAGAGCGTCGGACTGTCACGACGGCAATCTGAGTTCAAAGGTTTGAGTCACCGGCCGCCGCGTTGTTCCCTTGGGCAAGGAACTTCACCCCGAATGCCTACCTAGCCACTGGGTGGCCAAGCCAGCCCAAGTCAGTGCTGGTCCCAAGCCCGGATAAAATAGAGAGAATGATTACCTAAAAAAAAAAAAAGAAAGAAAGAAAGAAATGTAAAACCGGCACTCTCCGTGGAAAGGGACTGGGGACCCTACCACGTACTCAATTCAAGATCATCACAACATGAAAACTACAATTAAGTATCATGCTGTGACCACGGCGGCTCAGACATGAACCTACCGTTAAAAGAGGAAGAATACATATACATATATATATATATATAATATATATATATATATATATATATAATATATATATATATATATATATTATTTTCTTAGATATGTGAAGAAAATGTTAAGAGAAAATAGAAAGTCAGGTATGACCAGCAGCACTTCAGACCATCCATGTATAATCCTCTTCACAAAATTATATCTGATTACATTCTTCGACAGCCAACGTACATTTGTGATTGGCAAACTCTCTTGCGTGTAACATTACAAATATAGGATGATTCAGAAATAGTGTACGTGTGCATGTGTGTGTCTGTCTGTCTGGGTGTGTATATGTGTGTGTGTGTGTACATGTGTGTGTGTGTACATGTGTGTGTGTGTGTACATGTGTGTACATGTGTGTGTACGTGTGTGTGTACGTGTGTAGATGTGTCTACGTGTGTAGGTGTGTGTACATGTGTAGGTGTGTGTGTACGTGTGTAGGTGTGTGTGTACGTGTGTAAGTGTGTGTAGGTGTGTGTGTGTAGGTGTGTGTGTGTGTAGGTGTGTGTGTGTGTAGGTGTGTGTGTGTGTAGGGGTGTGTGTGTGTAGGGGTGTGTGTGTGTAGGGGTGTGTGTGTGTAGGGGTGTGTGTGTGTAGGGGTGGTGTGTGTGGTTGTGTGTGTTGTGTGGTGTGTGGTGTGTGTGTGTGTGTGTGTGTGTGTGTGTGTTTGGTGTGTTTGTTGTGTTTTTTTTGTTGGGTGTTTTTTGGTGTGTGTGTTGTGTCTGAGTTGTGTTTGTTGGTGGGGTGGTGTGTTCTGAGTGTGTGTTGGGGGTGTTGGTGGTGTGTGTGGTCTGAGTGTGGGGTGTGTTTTTGGTTGTTTTTTGTGTTGTGTGTGGTGTGTTTTTTTTTTTGGTGTTTGGTGTGTGGGCTGAGTTGTGTGTGTGTTTTGTCCCGGGGTGGTGTGTGTGTTGTTTTGGGGTGTTGGGTGTGGTGGGTGTGTCTGAGGTGGTGTGGGGGCGAGTGTTGTGTGGTGTGTCTGAGTGTGTGTGTGTGTTTGGTGTTGTGTTGTGTGTTGTTTGGTTTTGTGTGGTGTTTTGTGGTGTGTGTGTGGGGTCGAGTGTGGTGGGTGTGTGTCTGGTGTGTGGTTGTGTTGGTTTTGTGTTGTTGTGTTTTTGGGGGGTTGGGGGGGTTTTGTTTTGTGTGGGTTTTGTTGTGTGGTTGGTTTTCTGTGTGGGGGTGTGTTGTGTGTGTGTGTGTCTGTGGTGTGTGTGTTGTGTTGGGTTTTGTTGTGTGGGGTGTGTGTGTGGGGGTTTTTGTGTTGTGTTGTGTTGGTGTTTGTGTGGTGGGGTTTTTGGGGGGGTGTTTTTTTGTGGTGTGTGTGTGTGTTGTGGGGTTTTTGGGTTTTGGGGGTGTGTCTGGGGGTTGTCTGTTGTGTTTGTTGTGTGTGTGTGTGTGTGTGTGTGTGTGTGTGTGTGGTGTGTTTTGGGGTTTTTGTGTTGGTGTGTGTGGGGTGTTGTTGTGTGTTTGTGTGTGTGTTTGGGGTGTGTTGGTTTTGTGTGTTTGGGTGGGGGTGGTGTTGTGGGTTTGGGTGTGTTGTGTTTTTGTGTGTGGGTGTGGGGTGTGGTGTTTTGTGTGTGTGTGTGTGTGTGTGTGGGTGGTGTTGTGTGGTTGTGGTTGTGTGTTGTGGGGTGTGGGGTTTGGGTGTGTGGGTGGGTGTGTTGGGGGTTTTTTTTTGTGTGTTTGTTGGGGTTGGTGTGTGTGTGTGTGTTGGTGGTGTGTGGTGTGTGTGGGTGGGTTTGTGTGTGGGGGTGTGTGTGTGTGTGTTGTGGGTGTGGGTTGTAGGTGTTGGGGTTTGGGGGGGTGTGTTTTTTTGTTGTGTGTGTGTATTGTGTGTGGTGTGGTGTGGGTGTGTGTGTGTGGTGTGTTTTTGGGGGGTTTGTGTGTGTATTTTGTGGGGGTGGTTTTGTTTGGGGTGTGTGTTTGGGGGGTTTTGTGTGTTGGGTGTGTGTGTTGTTGGGGGTGGTTTTGGGTTTTTTTGTGTGTTTGTGTGTGTTTGTGTTGTTTGTGTGGGGTGTTGGGGTTGGTTTGGGGGTGTTTGGTTTGTGTGTGGTGTGTTTGGGGGGGGGTTTGGGGTTGGTTGTTTGGTTTGGGGGATGGGGGTGGTTGTTTGGGGGGGGTGTGGTGTTGGGTGTGTGTGTGTATTGGGGGTGGGGTTTTGGGGGTTTTTTGGTTTTTTTGGGGGTGTGGTGTTTTGGGGGTGTGTTTTGGGGTGTGGTTTTTTGTGTTGGGGTATCTGTGTGTGGTTTTGTGTGTGTTTTTTTTGTGTGTGTTGTGTTTGTGTTTTTTTTTGGGGGGGGGTGTGTTTGTGTGTTGTTTTTGGGGTGTGTGTGATCTGTGTGTGTGTGTATTTGGTGTGGTGTGTACTGTGGGTTTGGGTGTATCTGTGTGGTGTTTGTTTTGTGTTTGTGTGTTGTTCTGTGTGTGTTGTGTACTGTGTGTGTGTGTTTGTGTGTGTGTTTTGTGTGTGTGGGTATCTTTGTGTGTGGTGTGTGTGGTGTGTGTGTTTGTGTGTTTGTGTGTGTGTATCTGTTTTTGTGTTTGTGGTGTTTTGGGGGGGGGTTTTTTTTTTTGTGTGTGTGTGTTTTTTGTGTGTGTGTTTTTTTTTTGGGGTTTTTATTTTGTTTGTTGTTTTTTGGGTTTTTTTTTGGGTTTTGGTTTATTATTTTTTTTATTTTTTGGGTTTTTTATTGTTTTTTTTTTTTTTTTTTTTTTTTTTTTTTTTTTTTTTTATTTTTTTTTTTTTTTTTTTTTTTTTTTTTTGTTTTTTTTTTTTTTTTTTTTTTGTTATATATATTAATATAATTAAAAATTATAAAAAATTTAAAGTTAATTTTTAAAAAATATAATATATTTTAAATATAAATATATAAAATTTATAATATATATATTTTTATATATATTAATAAAAAATTTTTATATATTAATTATATATATAAATTATATTTTTATTAAAAAATTTAAAAAATTTTTATATAAAAATTTTTTATTTTATTTTAAAATATATATATTTTAAAATATTATTTTATATTAAAAATTTAATATATATAATATATTATATTAATTTTAAAATTTAAATAAAATTATAATATTAAATTTTAAAATATTTTATATTTAAAATATTTTATATATTAAATTTTAATATTATTTAAAATTTTTTTATATTTTATTATAATATATTAATAAAATTTTATATATATATTATAAATTTTATTTTTTTTTATATAATATTTTAAATATATATTTTATTTATTATATATATAAATTTTTATATATATATTTAAAATATTATTATAAATATATTTTTTTTTTTTATATTATATTTTTTATATATTATTTTATTTAAATTTTATTTAAAAATATTATAATAATATTTTTATATTTTATATTATATATATATTTATTATATATATTTAATTATAAAATTAAATATCTCTATTTAATATAAAATTTTTATTTAAATTTTTTTATATTAAATTTTATAATAATTTAATATTTTTATTATTATATAAATATATATATTTTAAAATTTTTTATTATTATATATTTTATATAATATATAAAATTATTTTATTATAAATTTATATATATATTTAAAAATTTTTTAATTTTTATATATATTTAAAAATAATATTTAAAAAATTTTTTAATTTTTTTATTTTTATTTATATATTTAAAAAAAATATTTTTAAAAATATACTTTATTTTATTTATTTTATATATATATTTATTATTATTATAATTTTTATTTATATTAATATATAAAATAATTTTATATATTAAAAATTAAAATTTTTTAAAAAAATTTATTTAAAAAAATTTTTTTTTTTAATAAAAATTTTTTTTAAAATATAAATTATTATATTAATTTTATATAATATATTATATAATTAAAAATATTTTATATATATTTATTTATATAATTTAAAATTTTTTATTTTTATAATTTATATTATTTATTTATATTTTTTTTATAATTTTAAAATTTTTTATTATTTATATATAATTTTTTTTTAAAAATTTAAATTTTTATTTAAAATTTTTTATCTTTATTTTTATATATTTTATTATATTAAATTTTTTTAAAATTTTTATTTATTTAATATTTCTAATATTATTCTATTTTATTATTTATTTACCCCATATATATATTAAAATATTAAATTTTTATTTTTAAATTTTTCAAAATTTAAATAATTTATCTATAAATTTATTTTTTTATTATTTAAATTTTCTTTTATTTCTTCTTTTATCTCTTTTTTTATTATTATTTATTTTAATTTTTTTCCCCTTTTTTTTCTTTATAAAATTTATTAATTTTTTTTTCCCCCTTTCCATCCTTAAATTTTTTTTAAAATTTATTAATTTTTATTAATTTATTTAGAAAAAACTTTTTTTTTTAAAAAATTTTTTTTAAATATTTTATTTCATATATATTCCCTTTTTTTTTGTATTATAATTTTTTTTTTTTTTTTTTTTTTTTTTTTATTTGTTCTTTTTTTTTTTTTATTTTATTATTTTTTTTATTATTTACCCCTTTTTTTTTTTTTTTTTTTTTTTTTTTTTTTTTTTTTTTTTTTTTTTTATTTTTATTTTTTTTTTTATTTTTTTTTTTTTTTTTATTTTTTTTTTTTTTTTTTTTTTTTTTTTTTTTTTTTTTTTTTTTTTTTTATTGTTTTTTTTTGTTTTTTTTTTTTTTTTTTCTATTTTTATTTTTTTTTTTTTTTTTTTTTTTTTTTTATTTTTTTATTTTTTTTTTTTTTTTTTTTTTTTTTTTTTTTTTTTTTTTTTTTTTTTTTCCCTTTTTATCCCCCCTTTTTTTCCCCCTTTCCCGGGTTTCCCTGTATATACATGATATACATGTCATACAAATTTCATATTATGTCCCTTTTATGTAAATGTATTTTTTATGTAAAAAAAAATTTGTTTTCCCCCCAAACCCTAACCAGTAAACCTATAATGTAATTTCCTTTTTTATTAAAATATATTATTTAAAATTTATATATCTATTAAATTTTTAAAGTAAAATGTGTACATTGGACGAATGTATATTTTAACAAAACAAAATACTTGCCCCTCAAAAACCCAAAAAAAATAAATAATAGTGAATGCCCGTATTCATACTTCCCGGATTTTGTTCAAAGGAAAACCCCTTTTTTCCCTACCTCTGGGGTTTAACCCGGGGGTAGTCCCCAATAAATTGGGAAAATTTTCTGGGGAAATCCAAAAACTCAAGTAGTTGGGAAAAAAATGGGGTATGTATGTTTTAAAAAACAGGGACTGGGAAATACCTTAAACCTTAGTAACCCCTATGTTTGAAAATTTTATGAGAAAAATGTTTTTAATTTTTTTCCCTTTTTTATTTTCAGGGGTTTCCCATCAAGGGTTTTCAGTCATCCCACCATCATCATCATCAAGGGGGTTTCGCCGACAGGGGGGCCCTGGCCGCAAGCACCCCTTTACTTCCCCCACAAGGGGGCCTTCAAAGGGAACCCCTTTCGGATTTCCCTTTCAGAAAAATGTGGGGAAAAATTTGTCTGGGAGCTGAGCTGTGTAATGCCCCCCAATAGGCATTTCTCGATTCTTGGTAACATAATTTTCAAAAAATAATAATTTAATAAAAAATTTTTATTATTATTATAATAATATAATAATTATTGTTCCTTTTTTCAATTTTCCACACTGTCCTATGCATGAGTCTTGCTATCTTCCATCGCAAATGATATGACAGTATTGGAAATTTCTACGAAGTGATTGTAGCCTCTGAAATTAAGTCCCTGCCACTCCAGCCATTATTTTGTCAGAGAGTGACATACCTCCAAGAGATGAGGTCCCAAAAAAACCAGGGTATCATGTGACCTAAAATCCAAACTTAACCTTTCCTACCTTTTATTTATCCCCTAAACACAGGGGCAGGCCAACCTGTACCCTTCTTTACTAGCACTTCATGCCAACTCACTGAAAACACACCATTAACGGCTCTGGCTGTATTAGTGTTGTGGTATTCTGAGCAGTGATAGGCAGAGGAAATGTTTGTCATTTCACGGTACAAGTGAGGCAGAGCAGCTGTACCCGTGTTGTTCGTTACTCTACTTCTTATGCTCTATAAGTGTCCATCTCCTTCCATCCTTGCGGGACGCTCTCAGTAACATTAACCCAAAGCCCTTGCCGTATTTCCCAATCAGGGAATTAAATTATTTCACGAATTAGCGTGTGTTGTTTTTCTGTTTGACTCTTATAGTGTCATTGCACTGTAAATGTACACAAACATTATGAGTTGCATACCGCTGAAGAACCGTCTTACTTTTGGTCATTCTGTCCATCACAGGCAAATTTTATCTTATGTAGTACAATACTAATAATACTAATACTACTATTACTAATAAAAAAAATCTGGATGAAGCAAGGTCAAAATCTACCATTTGAAATTATTACCTATGAAAAAATTGACGTTATTTTCGAGTTGCGATTTAAGGGCATAGAAGATTACTTTCTTAGACTCATGTGCTGTATCGTTCGCACATATCGCTTTCCTTGGGCGACGGCTGCCGACTCTGGCCCACGCTCCTCCAGGCGTTATCTCTGAGGCTATGCTGCGGCGCTGAGAAAACACGGCGGAGTCTCACAATTCACTCTACACTAACAACGCTTTTTTAAGTACTTACGCTTTTTTCTTCTTTTTTCGTGAATCCGCCTCTAAAGCCTTTGAAACACAACAAAATCGCCTGAATTTCATGAGGCCACAAAGAGCGAGAGGAAACAGCTCATGACATGTTCCATTTCGTCACCTCCCACCACGCACGTCCTTCTTGCATTCACCTCACCCTACACGTTATTTAACGTGCATATATTCGAAATTACACAAGAACGAGGTCCGAGGAGGCCCGTTTCTCTCATTTCTCACCGTAAATGAACCTTCCGACCGCCAGCCGCCTCCTACCGCTGCGCCTGCTGGACCTGCACTGCCGCCGTCCACTCCGTTTGCCTTGCTCTTCCCTTCCTCCTCTTCCCTTCCTCTTCTTTTCCTCTTCCCTTCCTCTTCCCTTCCTTTACTTTGAGCGTTGATCTACGTGCTTTTATGATTGTGAAAAGGTGGCTGCAGTATACTTTTCTTTTCTTTTTCCAGTTCTTTTCTTTCTTTTCTTTTCTTTCCTTTTATGACTGATTTTCATGTTTGTTTAAGATCATTTGATGTATGTCTTCGATTTTGTGTACGTAATTATAGAACTTTAGCCAATACTAGAGGGGTTTTTGCATGACGCAAAACAAGAGATAAATGACATTATGATTTACCTTCAATAAACCTTTATATAACGAGGTGCCGGATCCTAATATGACTTGTTTTTAAGCCTACAGTAATTTCACCATTCAGTATTTGAGTCTAAACATTCATAATTCTTAACAAATTGAATTCAACGAAATTGAAATCAACGGTATTTCAACACAACACACGAAATACGATGTAGTCATGACGAGAACATGTGGCACCACAGCAGTTCCATACGCGTTCGGTACGAGTCCTAGCCGCGTGTTGCGCCTCCGAGCAAAGGCGCCTGTGCAGGGGCACCTCCCTCCCTCCCTCCCTCCCACTCTCTCTCTCTCTCTCTCTCTCTCTCTCTCTCTCTCTCTCTCTCTCTCTCTCTCTCGTCTCTCTCTCTCTCTCTCTCTCTCTCTCTCTCTCTCTCTCTCTCTCTCTCTATCTCTCTCTCTCTCTCTCTCTCTCTCTCTCTCTCTATCACTATCTATCTATCTCTATCTATCTATCTACCTCTATCTATCTATCTCTATCTATCTCGCTCTCTATCTCTCTATCTATCTCTATCTCTCTATCTATCTCTATCTCTCTATCTCTCTCTCCTTCTCTCTCCCTTTCCC
>NC_051421.1:2607887-2613812 GCF_015228065.2 Penaeus monodon | reverse complement strand
TTCTGTCGCATATCATTAAATGTTGAATTCAATGTGGTAATTGAAATAATTTTAAATAGCTAGCATTGCTACTTTACTTCAGTTTTGTTATAGTGAACGTTAATATTCGTGTTTGTGATTCATTCTCTGTGTGAGGTCACTCTCGCTTTCCCTCTCATTCACGCTAGCTGTCACTCACACAAGCATACATACACACACATTCACTTCACTCACACATGCAGGACAAAAGACACAGAACCTTTTCATTAATAGGGTTGGTTGCTGTCTTAGTGCCGGCGTAAAGATTTATGATGTATCTCTTTAGCCCGCAATTTTGTCTGTCGTGATGAGTGGCTCGTACATGATGTACAAGTTACATCTATTTCTTCTCTGTGTGACGACTGTGGTTCAAGTAAACCCTTGGGGATTGCCGATGTTGTTTCCCTTATCTACTCTCATATCTATCAAGCCAGGTCCGTGCGGATCGCTACTGACATCTCCCTCTTCTATTTTCTTCTTTATCTCTGTGAAAATAAAACACAAAATAAAAAAAAAGACGAAAATAATTTAAAAACCAACATTAAAAACCGCAAATTTTTATAAATCACCCGGCTAGTGGTAGTTAACACCCCCTCTTCTCTGTTGCCTTTCTTTTTCTCTTACTCTGGCCCTTACGTGTATGATCTGGTTCCCCGACCATATATTGCAGTCGGACCAACAATAGCCGACACAGCACGAAAGGAAGATCCTGCTACAGTTCCGGTCACCTTAGGATGCCGTGGGAAAGACGTCATCGAAGATCGCCATAGGCACCAACAACTTGCCGCAGGTACCGGTCGCCCCAGGATGCTGTGTATAGGCAACGCCTGGCAGACACCTGCAGATCCGGTCAACTCCAGGAGCTTGTAGCGCAGGTATCAGCCGCCCCGAGATGCTGCCCCTGCCCCGACGCCCATAGATCCGGATGAAGATTATGAGGACGTATGGACGCGAGAAGGACCTGGACGAGATCTGTGAGGACGTGTGGACATCGAGGACGGACAGATTACACCGAGGACCAGAAGGATGAGGACAACAGGGACGAGCAGCCACGAAGATGCACCAGGACAACGCACGAGAACGAGACAACCATCCAAGATAGGTCACCCTTGAAGGCGCCTCGAGGGCGAGGCGTGAGTAGGTGGCCGAGCAATATAGGATGTGCATAGTTCTATTTCTGTTACCAGTGGACCACGTGGCTGGTTACCACACGGATCCAAAGTCCCAAATAAGAACCATCCACTCAGCGAGGGCAGAGGACACATTTTATATCTCACCTCGTTTGACCGAGAGTTCGTGTTAAGCACCCGACGCGGTAAGGTCAGCTCCGCCCTCTCCCTCCGGGCAGCTGACTGTGACCAGCATACCGCCATACCCATAACTAGACATGTCTCGTGTGTTCTTATACTACATGTGTCAACTCTTAGAAATAAAGAGTGAAAGCCGAATACCAGTATAACTACCCCTCTGCTCACCATTGTATGAAGGATGAAAGCCTTTTACACTCTCTCTCTCTCTCTCTCTCTCTCTCTCTCTCTCTCTTTCTTCTCTCTCTCTCTTTCTTCTCTCTCTCTCTCTTTTCTCCCTCTCTCTCTCTCTCTCTCTCTCTCTCTCTCTCTCACTTCTTCTCTCCCCCTCTCTCCTCTCTCCTCCTCTCCTCTCCCTCTTCTCTCTCTCTCTCTTCTCTCTCTCTCTCTTCTCTCTCTCTCTCTCTCTCCTCTCTCTCTCTCTCTCTCTCTCTCCTCTCTCTTCTCTCTCTCTCTCTCTCTCTCTCTTTTCTCTCTCTCTCTCTCTCTTATCTCTCCTCTCTCTCTTCTCTCTCTCTCTCTTTTCTCTCTCTCTCTCCTTCTCTCTCTCTCTCTTCTCTCCCCTCTCTCTCTCTCTCTCTCTCTCTCTCTCTCTCTCTCTCTCTGTCCCTCCTCTAATATAACTGCCGTTGCTGTTAATGTCATTATTATAATTCCCATTGCTATTACTAGCGCAGTTCAAAAAGTCATACTGTCACTCCTAATATCTTGGAATATGCGACTTTATCTATGAGTCCACGTACAATATACCCCTGTTGTTGATTACACATTCTTTGCTGCAAAGACTGTGGCGTGAGTAATGCCACGCGCTCACGTGACACCAACTCACTGGGAATGCGGGGAAAAGATGTCGTACCGTCAAGATTAATAATATGATTATTATAATTTAACAAAGAACAGGAACAAGTGAAAATAAAGTCATCATTGAGATAAATACCTCTACATGCTAAATATAAGAATGGAAAAGAAGAGGACACTCGTAAATAGGAAAAAGTTACGGATATTCACACCTCCGGACGTATTCAGCCTACTATCTTGCAGAGGCTCTCCCCCATTTGGTGCAGCTCAGGTGGCAGCGGTGTCAGGGAATGTGGTTAAGTGGTTGACGCAATATCCTACCCCGCTGCCGGAAACCTCGTTCTGCACACGCACACACACCTACTTTTTTTTTAAGGGATGCAGCTTTCTGAATTCGGAATGATGGAGCTGCGTGCAACGTGGCCACTTATTCTTTTCGCTTTTATAATGGCTAAGACTATTATCGCTCCTCCAACAGTTGATGCTTGGTGGTTACGAAGTTGCCCTGTCTTAAGATGGACGAGGGATTTTCCATGTCAATATCCCCTGTAGGACGAATAAGGTACTGCCGTATTCTTTACAGCTGCCTCAGCCCTACCATATGACTGAGGCACTAGCAAAGACAAGTCAGATGGTGCAACCTTAACGTCATGAAAGCGTGCTCTGAGGGTACCCGAAGGGATACATTTCTTCATACCTTGAACTTGCTTCCAGTGAACTGCGTGCCGCTGAGAAAATGAAACACGAGCAGTCAACATGAACATAGGCAAGTAGCCTGCTAACTGAAACATAATTAGCTGAGAACCTGAGCCTGATGCTGGAAGAGGGCATGGGTATTATACAGGTATTAACTAGTTTGCCTGGTCCTCCATAAACGAGTCCATACGCAGATGACCAGCACACGAGTATGTGCTCAGTTGGCAGTGGAGATCCTAATAGTTCTGTAGAAATAGGTTTTCAAAGTCAAACTAATTCATTAAAAGCCAATATTTCAGGAAAGGTGTTGAGTAGTGTTTAAAATTCCTCAAAAAAGTATACTTTTGCTACTCTATAATTCAAGAAAATGGATGTCAACACATAACTGAATTCGGGACCGATTCATAAGCAAGCGAAGTTTTCAGGAAAGGTATAGAAAGATGTCAAGAATACACTTATAAATAGTTCCTCGAAATTATAGATGTCCAGAATATCCTCTCTCTCTATGTATCTCTATCTCTCTAATCTACCTCTCTCACTGCGAGTGTCATGGATCACGGCGACCACTACGTGTAACCTCTTTGAGCCTGGCTTGCGGTACTTTTGAGGCATTCTCATTTTTATTTCCCCATTCTGTTGTTTGTGTCTTAATAATTCGTTATTGTTTCCATAGCAGATATTACTTTTATACTTATCCCTTGATTATTATATTCTTTCGATATGAACTGTGCTTCTGTGCACAATGCTCTTCGCCCTGGTCCAAATCGCTCAGGCTGAACATTTTTTGCTGCTCAATGCATTGCTGTACACAAATTGCCCTTGTCATGAAGACTTGTCTCGACAGATGAATTTCTTTCCTGATTTAGACTGTAATAAGGGCTCGAAACATACATTAAAGACTAACAATGATAGAAAGGTAAAAAGAAATATATGCTGCAGTTCAAATTTCCTTTTGAGGCTCTAAGTTGGCGGCCATGTTGGTTGTTTACAGAAGCGAAGGGAAACGACCTCCAACTGCCCGCCCTGCTCGCCACGCAGGCCGCGCGAAACGTCTCGTCAGCTCGCTTTGCCCAAGTGAACGCAGGGCATGGATGATACGCATGTATTAAGCTAGGGCATTTTCCTGGTTTGAAGTACTTGCAGGATTTTTTGTGACCTGGTTAATAGCTTTGGGTCTCTTTTCTTCATTAAATAATTTTATTTAGTTGTTATTTTTATTAAAGCACGACATTTCTTGAATAGATTGAATATTAGGGCTAGATTCAATAATTTAACCATAACTTTAAGTTTTTTATTTTCATTATTCTTAACTTTTTGAAAGTCTTTTTCCATACCATCAGACAGGATGCACATTAAGCTAGGAATTTGTTGTGAGACAAATAGATGATAATAACAATAATGATAAATCAGACGGTGTACTATAGATTGTAATAATAATAGATTTTATTTTATTTTTTTCGTTTTTGCATGTTCGTTTGATATGATTTCTGCATTTTTTTCTTCGGCAATTTACTAGTGTATACTATTAGATATCTGTGAAAGTATTTTTGTACTGTTAAAATTCATTTTAGTACAGGGAGTAGTTTATTAAGAAAGCTTTTCACCACAATAAATGGTATTGCAGTATTGGATAAGTATTGTTAGTAATGAAAAGAGAAACAGCCACAGTAGAAAATGAAACTAAACCGTAACGTTCGAACTCTTCACGAGTTCCTCTTCAGACGAATAAAACCGAAATGGATACAAGGAGAAAATTTTGGCAAGTATATATAGTGATAGAGAGACAGGACAAACAAGAGCTGAATCAGGTCTCAGGAGGGTCAAGGTCGAAGAGTCTGAGGAAGGCTTTGCTAACTAACGAGGAGGTAAGATCATCCAGGCCCCATTGACCAGCACTCAAGTTGAAATTAGGCATTTTTCTAATTAAAAGAGATTCTAACATTTTTGTTTCGTACGAATTAGCTGATTTATGAATTAATTTAGCGCTTTTCCAGTTAAGCCGGTGACCTTCATCACGTAAATGAATGAAACACGCATTTGATTCTCTAGCAAATCTAACATCACGCTGATGTTCATTAATTCTTTTCTCAAAAGCTCTACCGGTCTCACCTATGTAAAACTTGGGGCAATCTTTACAAGGTATAGTGTAAATACCGGGAGAAGTCTCAAGAGCACCGCTAGCCGCATTGTGTTTTACTAAAGTATTACGCAACGTATTCGGATAAGTAAAGACAATGTCCCTCTAAGGCCTATTATTTCGTCTTGCAACTCGGTTACCCGTCCTTTAGACTCATGGCTAGCGAGCGTTTTATCTCCTTTTATGGGGTCCTTTTCTGATAGTCATATTAAACATTCAATGGATTTCATGGATAAGGTTAGAAACTTGCCGACGCACGGTAAGAAATTAGTGAGTTTTGATGTAGATTCTTTGTTCACTAATGTTCCGCTTGAAGATGTGTTAGAATTTATTGAAAGAAAACTTATTCAGCTCGTGATAAGATCCCTATTCCGGTCAATTGCTTTATCGATCTCATTCGTTTGTGCGTCACGAATAATGTCTTTACTTTTGACGGCGAATTTTATAAACAAATCAATGGTATCGCGATGGGAAGTAGCTTAAGCCCGGTTCTTGCGAATTTATATATGGAGATGTTTGAATCTGAACTCCTTCCGTCGATTCTCCCTCCCGACACGGTTTGGTTTCGTTATGTTGATGATGTATTTTCTATGTGGCAAGTGAACCGTTCAGATTTCGATGAATTTTTCAGTAAACTCAACAACCTCGCGCGTACTATCAATTTTAAAGTAGAATGGGAAGATTCAGGGAAATTGCCATTTCTCGACATACTGTTATTCAATGTAAATGGCTCGCTTAAATTTTCGGTTTACCGTAAACCTACTCACACCGCTAATTATCTTCATTTTTTCTCGAATCACCCGTTATATGTTAAAAAGTCAGTAGTCTCGTCCATGTTTCTTAGGGCATATAGAATTTGTGACAATGAGTTTATTGATCGGGAGCTTGACGTCATTTTTGAAACTTTTTCGAAATTAGGATATCCCCGTTTCTTCTTAAATCAGGCACACTCATCTGCGAGATGGAAAT
>NC_051421.1:2597887-2602887 GCF_015228065.2 Penaeus monodon | reverse complement strand
CCTACGTTGCTATTCATTCTAAATTGAGTGTATCAACCATACAGTTTCTCTACTAAGGACTGGTTTTAAGATGTAAGGTTGTAGCTGATGCTTTGATATCGGATATCGGTATACAAAGGTATATATCACTGCTCATTTTCATTTGCATGTAACTTTGCGTACTCAGAGAAAAAACATTGTCTTTTTTGTGAATGAAATTATTCCAATTAATAATTTTACTTTAGTCCGTGTGTGTATGGCGTCAGAAAAGTTTTGAATTATATATATATATATATATATATATATATATATATATATATATATATATATATATATATCGGTACTGGTAACAGACATTGTGGATTTAATTGAATATTTTCAACCGAACTGAGTCGTCATTTTCCTATTATATAGCGGCATTTTTGAAGCTAATGCACAAGTGCGCAATTATCATTTAGTTTCTTTTCTTAGATATATGCTAAATATTTTCTGACATACCTCTGTATTCAATACATGAATGTACTTCGCCAATAGAGTGTTGGTCATGTGTGCTGTTAACCTGTTTATTTTATTTATTTATTATTATTTTTTTTTCGATTTAGGCATTTCCTGAGCTTTTGTTATATTTCTAATAGATTATCTTTGACAATGCTGACTTGTTTTCGTGATCCCAAGGAAGTATTTGTGTAAGATGTAAATTGAAGAGCTCATTCAAATATATATATATATATATATATATATATATATATATATATATATATATATATATATATATATTTTTTTTTTTTTTTTTTTTTTTTTTTTTTTTTTCATAATAATTCACCAAAAATTGTCTCGATGTCTTTGATCTGTCCATCATAATTTGTTCTTCCCTCCTTGGAGAAACAGATACTTTCCTTTATCCATCAATCCCCAAATGAATTCTTTCATAGTATATAATCCCAAGCTGACAGTGAGTAATGACTCACCTTTGTCCAATGATACAATTTGTTCAAAGGTTGTGTAACGCGAATCAATGAATCACTCACCATAGAGATGAAAAGGCAGACTCGGAATGAATCACAAGGCACTGTGGACGTAGCAGGTTTCGCCCAGCTGTAATTCGTGGTTAGTATGAGGTTCAGTCGGTGTTCCTTTGTCCCTTGTTTCTTTTACGTTAGATTGGGTTAAGTACCTAAGAACATATTTTTCATTTCTTTAGTACATGATACAACATGAACTATTAATTAACCACGTAGGGCTTGGTGTTCCCACGAATAGGAATGTTACATATGTTACTGTAATTTTAAAATTGTGTTTCTTGTACGATACTGCTTTGTAGTAAATTATGGGAACTGGTAAATACTTTATGTAAAATATTTATCTTCCCATGAAAGCTTATATTTACTCATAATAGGTACTGTAATGGTATTCATCCTGTTATACTGTATATTTTTGTATGTAACGGTTATTTACCATTAATCAGCATTTGCTTCTTCATATACGATTGCCATTTGGAAAATGAATACAATGGATCCAAGAATAGCAATAACGATAATAATAACCGCAGCCACAGTCTTGGAGTGAATAAACAAAAGAAAACGGCCAATCGGTTTTAAACTACAAGGTAATAGTAAAGATAGTTTCTAGTAGAAGCAGGGATGCAACTAATACTTTTCACTAGACGGTTGGAGGCCTTTAATTTGCCAACATAGTGGCTAAATTCCTTCCATCATTAAGGGATAATAAATGCCGGCCTATATTTTGTGTTGAGGTGCAGGCCTATGTTTTGCATTGAGGTGCAGGCCTATGTTTTGCATTGAGGTGCAGGTTTATTCATATTTACAGGCCTACAGAATGGTCATTTTTCTCTTATTCGTCGAATATGGAAAGAACATTGCCGACAGACAGGTCACTGGGGTTTCGACGCCTTCCCACCCCTCGGCACGCGCCTGCAGTAGGAGGATAAAGCAGATGAAGGAAGCAGTGAATGTTTGATGACAAAGTGCAAATGATATATGGAATTAGAAGACAGAGGAGAAATATATGGATTCGCCTGCAAAATCGTTATAAATGAAATGGAAGGAAATGTTTTGCGTATGCAGAGCCGGCGTCAGAGAATTAAACGCTCGTTCCATCCTACAAGAAACACATAATTACATTACAAAAATAAATACTCTCTACATTGGCAGACTGATAAACCGAGTTCTTGAAACGTGTTACTCTGACCTTGTACGAAGGTGACTGAACCTGCAATTCTATTAAATTTATTCAGAAGTTGAGTGGGCCTTAAGATCTTAGCGTCTAAAATGATCACTAATTTGCATAGTGGATAGCACCGGCTTTCGAGAAGAAGGCAATCGAACCTCCTCACTCTCCTTACTCTTATTACTAAAAAAAAATATATATATATATTTATATATATATTTAAAAAATGAACGAGAAGAAAAAGGAGTGTTGAGTTTAACAATTTGTTTTGTAGGGGAATTTTTGTCTTCATTAAATTCTTTTGATCAACATCATTATTCATTAATTTCGGTTCCCTTGACTTCTGGGAATGTTTAAGCTTTTTATATTTGTCAAAAGGTGATTCTATTTGCTGTTTATGGATATTTCGACCTGAAATTTGTGTGTATGTATATGTGTAAGTATTTATATATATAAATACACACACATACATGCATACATATATATATATATATATATATATATATATATATATATATATATATATATATATATATATGTATCTATATATATATATATGTGTGTGTGTGTGTGTGTGTGTGTGTGTGTGTGTGTGTGTGTGTGTGTGTGTGTGTGTGTGTGTGTGTGTGTGTGTGTGTGTGTGAGTGAATTCTCGCTTATAAGGTGTCTCCGATCAAATTACATTTGCTCTAGATCATTAATATCCTTCATCGTAACCATGGGAGCAACAATAGCATCAATTATAACCATAACCATAACAAATAATAGCAGATATTACGTGAGTAAGAAAATGCCGCATCTGACCAGGACTGTACATGCAAAAAGTAACCTTTTGTTGACCGCACGAGAGAATAGCTGACCAATTGCACATGTGCATGGGGCAGAGTACACCACGTTAGTGCATGGCAATTGAGCACACTGTATTACCATGAAGGACTATTACCATGAAGCCCCTATTTCTATAAAGTAATAAGGAGGGATGGACGTAAAGAATAAGTGTAATGACAAGTGAGGCTAAGGGTAGGGATAATTGTAAGGAAATACGGATAAAGATAATGATAATTATGTAAAGATGGGGCTTGTAAGTAACGACAATGATGATAGGGGCTATGTTCGGTAAGAAAGGATAAGGGAAGAGACACTGATAAATGAGGAAGGATAAAAAGCTGGGATATTAATGAACAAGGAAGGATAAATACCGAGACATTAATGAAAAAGGAGGGATAAAGATATTATGAATAAGGATAGGTATAATGATAAACAAGTAAGAATAACGACAATGAAGGATAAAAGTAAGGCTGTAGAATCTGTATAGATATTCATAATGAACATTATTACTTGAAGAAAACGGTTGCTTACGGACCGAGAGGGGAAACTCAGTTATTCCACGATATAACCGTAATTAAGAATCGAAAGAGGCTTTGTTTAGACTGCGTGCAGTACAGACCGACTCTCGAACGGGTTACTGGATAAAGAAAAAATAAAAAGATGATGAAGGTTTAGGGAAGTGCGGTTAAGATAATCATCAAGTACTCCTTCGAAACCATAATCGAGGGAAGACAGCAAGAGTAAAAGATTGTTAAATAGATTGTTAGACAGAGAGATTGACTGATACTTAGACAAATAGATAGATGTCAGATAAAGAGAGAGAGAGAGAGAGAGAGAGAGAGAGAGAGAGAGAGAGAGAGAGAGAGAGAGAGAGAGAGAGAGAGAGAGAGAGAGAGAGAGAGAGAGGAGAGGAGTGGAGAGAGATAATCTGGCAATATAGACTTTTTTGTATGTATAGGCCTACGGTTTGATAACATTTCTACCTATACAAAAACGCAAGAAAACGTAAACAATTACAAAAAGAGCAACGGTTATATCGTGGAATACAATCACCACCGAAAAAAAGACAAGTACTGTAACAATAATTATTATTTTTGATAATAAGCATAACCGTTACAGAAGTGAACTCTTTTAACGCGTAAATAGTGGCTTCAATAAGGTAATTCAATAGCTTGTGGGCGTAGAATCACATGCATAATTAATATCTGCATAATATTGAGAATGACGTAAAGAAATATACTGCTTACGTAAACACAGAGGAGGAAAGGTTAGTATAAAATTATATGTTACCACAATTTGATAGTTCTATTGTAGTAAGAAAAGGGATGATGACATTGATTGATAAATAGGATAAGGACTAAGGAAATAAAAATATCTAATAAATTGTCTTAAATCAGAAAAAAAAAGTTGCAGATGGAATAATGATCTTTTGGCTGAATCGGCGGAGGTTACGAACAAAAGACCTTTAGAGATTTAGTTTTATAGCACGAAACTTGATTATGTTAAAATGAACACACGAGGTAAGAGTTGCAGAATGGTGAAAAAGACGTCATTGCAAGGGTAATGTATCTTAATATATACACCTTACAGTTGTATACAATGAACACCTGTTGTAAGAATAGTTCAGATAAAGGCAGACCATGTGGCAAAAGAGGTCGACTCAAAAACACATAGCAACATCATAGTGCATGACATGAAGACGTTATTGCAAGGGTAATACATGGTAATATATACCTTACAGTTATAAAGTTATATCAGTAATGTGATCTTGTAAGTAGCTTGATGAGACACTGAAATGAAGGAATAGATAAACACGAAAACAAACAAAATAAAAAGAAAGTCTAGATCACAGAGAGGTCCTGAGCACTGTCAACGCTCGTGCTGAAGGAAATAGTATCCTGGTCTAGACAGTCACTCGTATTAACCCTGGAAGACGACATCTCTTTCAGTTAAGACTATATGGTTAAAAGAAACAGAAAACATTGAAAAAAATGTTGCAGGAGAAT
>NC_051421.1:2590387-2592887 GCF_015228065.2 Penaeus monodon | reverse complement strand
AGAGCATATTTCGGTTGTAGAGAGCATATTTCGTGCGTGAAGGCAATGCCATTGTAGCGAGTACGCCCCGTGCTTGTTAGAAGAGCATTTCCCCCGTGAATATATCGGGTGAGTCGAGGCATGCGTGTGCGTGTGAGGTGCGTGTGTGTGTGTGAGTGTGAGTGTGCGAGTGAGTGACTGCGAAGCCTGGAGGGACCGGATGTGGGGTCATCCACCAGTGAGCTTCGGTGTGCACCAGCGACCGCCCCGTGTGTGTGTGTGCGGGTTCATCTCTACATGCGTGAGAGAGAGAGAGAGAGAGAGAGAGAGAGAGAGAGGGAGAGAGAGAGAGAGAGAGAGAGGGAGAGAGAGAGAGAGAGAGAGAGAGAGAGAGAGAGAGAGAGAGAGAGAGAGAGAGAGAGAGAGAGAGAGAGAGAGAGAGAGAGGCGGGGGGAAGAAACAGAGACAGAGGGATAGAAAAGAGAAAGAGAAGACCAAGAACAAGAAGAGCAACCCGGACCACCCACACGAAGACCCGCCCTTACAGCACAGTCCTAACCGTTAAAGAATAAGAATGCTACGAGAACCTTCTGGGCCGCGGGAGGAGCGATGCAAAGGGTCCGGAGGTTAGGCCTGGGGCGCTAACCCTCGTCCCTCTCAGCAGTGCCCAGACGGGCGTCGGGGATGGGTACGCGCTCTGGAGAAAAGTGGGGTTGAAATTCCCTCGACGGTACAATCCCTCGGCCGTGCAACCCCTTGGTTGTACCCTCGCCTCCAGAGGAACCCAGACGGAGCATCGGTGGTGGGTACTCGCTCTGGGAAAACGAGAGCGATATTAACATACCCACACGAAACATATTCATTATATAGACCTATGCTGTATATTATATTTATTTATTTTTCTACTTTCTTCGCAACCTCGAAAATGTTTTTTTTACATATCTTTCATGAAATGCCACGCTTCATTAATTGATTTTTGCTCATTTGAGTTACTGTGTGCACTCTTAAAAAAATATATATTTTGTCACCAAAAATAATGCAGTATAAGATTTAAGTTTGCTGAAAGATATGACTTAATTTGTGAATAACTTTTTTAACCTTTGTTTTTATACGGTGATTCATGATAATAATAATGATACCACCACCACCACCACTGCTAGTACTACTACTACTAGTACTACTACCACTACTACTACTACTACTACTACTACTACTACACTACTACTACGCCTACTACTACTACTGGTGATAATGATAATGAAAATAATAGTAATGATAATAATAATGATAATTATAATCATAATCAAAATCATAATTATGATATTATTATTATTATGATCATTATTACTGTTATCGTTATCATTATCATCATTATTATTATTATTACTGTTGTTTTGTTGTTGTTATTATTATTGTTGTTGTTCTTATTATTATTATTGTTATTATTATTAGTTTATACCAAAGTTTCCTTAGATCTGCTAATTAAAATCAAACACCGAGTCACTACCAGCGACCTAGGGTGATTGAAGTTTGAGGCAATGGAATATCAACAAAAATATGCAAAATATGTAGAACAATCACAAATCAAAACATCCAGTCAAATCAATTCATGCACACAAAGAACACTTCAGATTGATAACGCTCTTCTGAGAACATGTGCTGTGCTGTTTAAGACTATTTTTTGGACTTCTTCTAATTTTGGATTTCCTGGTATTTGTTCAAGAAACTTATCCGTACCTTTCTTTATAAGGCCAAGAGCTCCAATAACAACAGGCAAAGTTTTGGTTTTTAAAATCCACATCTTTTCCACCTCTATTTCCAGGTCTTTATACTTTGATATCTTCTCTAACACTTTTGTTAGGACGTTTCTGTCTGAAGGGATGCTCATATGTATAAACAGGCAAGTGTTGTTTATTTTGTCCTTGATGACGATATCTGGACAATTTGCTTATATAGTACGATCTGTGTGAATTGGAAAGTTCCACAAGATTGTAGCATCTTTGCCTTCTGTAACTGGCTCTGGATGGTGTTTGTGCCATTTATCCTGTGTTCCGATAGAAAAGTGTTTGCAGATCTTCCAGTGCAGATACTTGCCCACTATGTCGTGTCGATTTTTGTACTCATTCAGTGTTAATATTGAGCAACCAGATACAAGGTAATCAATTGTCTCAACCTTGTCTTCACAAAACCTACACTTTGGGTCAGTGCCATTGTGCAAGATGTTAGCTTGATAGTTTCTGGTAAACAAACTTTGATCTTGGGCTACAAGAATAAAACCCTCTGTTTCCCCTTTAAGTCCAGAGCTTCTAAGCCACTGATGGGTCGCAGTTTCATCTACATCAGTGTGTTTGCTTCGAGCTGCAAACTGTCCATGGAGAGGCTTTTCATGCCACCTAGATTCAAGTTTTTCTTGTCCGACCTTCTTCGCTTTTTGTTTTTTATGTTTTGCAGCCAATGTTGGCAACATATGTTCAATGTTTTCGCTCTCAATACCTAATTCCTGAGAAAATTTAAATATATT
>NC_051421.1:2575387-2580387 GCF_015228065.2 Penaeus monodon | reverse complement strand
TCTCTCTTACTTTACCATTACTGTGTTTAGACGCATTGCGGACGTTCACTAGGCTTATGTCTGTGCAATGTGGTTAGGCCTAAGAAGACCGTATGTTTGAATGGCTATATTTTGTTATACAGTGTATGCCTGCGTGCTAGCAGGCTGACTCGAAGGCTGCGTGCTTGTTCTATGGATTTCCGATATATATATAAAAAAAAAAAAACTGGGGGCAAGAAATGCGAAAAGATTTGAGAGGGAAATTTACGAAGGGAGATAGCACGTGGAGGTTGAAATTATTGCCAATGTCCGTTTTTTCCTTTCTTCGTGGCTTTGTATGATTTGTTTTTCCTCTTTATTTTCCTTCCGGCTTTTTGGGTTTGTTTTAGATTTCTTGTTCAGTTCGTTTTTTCACACTTTGTATGGGCCTATCACTCTTTCCTCTTTTTGTTCTCTAGTCTGTTGCTTGCTCTCTCTCTCTCTCTCTCTCTCTCTCTCTCTCTGTTTTTTCTTTCTCTTAGATTTTCCTCTGTTCCCTCTCTCATGTCTGCATTGCCTCTATCCCCCTTACCCTTTTTACTGCTTTTACAACTTCCATCACTCTTTCCTCGGTACAAGGAACCTGCCTGACCTTGGTGCTTCGGCCGTGACCTTGCGGCTCGAGTGACCTTGAGGCCGCCAACGCCCTGGTCACACACGTACACACGCACACATGCGAGTTCGTGAGATGGGTAGTTTTTTCTTTGTTCGTTTGCTTTATAACACACACACACACACACACACACACACACACACACACACACACACACACACACACACACACACACACACACACACACACACACACACACACATATATATATATATATTTAGAGAGAGAGAGAAAGAAAGAAAGAAAGAAAGAAAGAAAGAAAGAAAGAAAGAAAGAAAGAAAGAAAGAAAGAAAGAAAGAAAGAAAGAAAGAGAGAGAGAGAGAAAGAGAAATAAAGCGAGAGAGAAAGAGAAAGAAAAAGAGAAAGAGAGAGAAAGAGAGAGAGAGAGAGAGAGAGAGAGAGAGGAGAAAGAGAGGAGAAAGAGACAGACAGACAGACAGACAGAAAAGCATTCCCCTCTCTCGCCTCCACATTCCGCTTCCTTCACCTCACCTCACCTCACTTCACCTCACCTCACCTCACCTCACTTCACCTCACCTCACCTCACCTCACCTCACCTCACTTCACCTCACTTCACCTCACCTCACCTCACTTCACCTCACTTCACTTCACCTCACCTCACCTCACCTCACCTCACCTCAACTCACTTCACCTCACTTCACCTCACCTCACCTCACCTCACCTCATTCTCACCTCGCATAATCGGAAGAAATGGCACCCGCCCGGCACGAGAGGTGCCGTTAACAGTGCCATATGGATTCCATGGCAAGCCCAGTGCCATGACCACCCTCCGGCGACGGAGCTTTGGGTGAAAGAGGGATGGGAGGAGGGAAGGAAGGAGGAAAGAGAGGAATAGGAAGGGAGGGGAAAAGGGAAGAGGAGGAGGAGGAAGCGGGGTAAACCAGGGATGGGGGGATAGAAGGAAGAAGGAAAGAGAGGAGGAGGAAGAGGAGAAGGGGCAAGAGAAGCGGAGGAAGGAAGTAAAGGACAGGGAGGAGAAAAGGAAGGAATCGTTGCAATGGTAGTAGCAGCAATGAAGGAGACAAATGAAAGCAACAGCAATAATAATGATCACATTCACAAGCATTTCATGTAACTTCTACTACACTTTCAAAACTTTGGCCTGTGAGTTGCAGGCCTGTGGTGTCGCCGTCTCGCATATATATTTTCTGTTTGGTCGTTTTTTTTTTCTTTATTTCTCTTTTTTCTGTCCTATATTTCCCTGTATTTCCCCCCTTTTTTTTGTTTCACGTAATTTTTGGTGATCACGATTTTTTTGTTGTGCTTTACTTTTGTTTATATGTTTTTTTTCCGTAATTCTGACTTTATATTGTGGTCATTTTCGTTTTGTTTATATATATATATATATATATATATATATATATATATATATATATATATATATATATACACATACACACATGGTTCCTTTTTTATTTAGGCCTATAATGATAGATTTATACTGTATTCTTTTAATATGCTTTCTCGATTTTGTTGATAATGTTTTAGGATGGTTATTATAACTTTTTTTCATTACGGTTCTCGAAATGGAAATATTCGTAATATGTCTGTTACATCGGGGACTTGCAAATAAAAAGAAAAGATAACGATGCAAGTAATTTCGCAACGATGAATAAAAATATATATGTGAATAAATAAATAGATAAATAAAATATATATATATATATATATATATATATATATATATATATGTATATATATGTATGTATATATGTGTGTATATATATATATATATATATATATATATATATATATATATATATATATATATATATGTATATATATATATAATATATATATATATATATATATATATATATATATATATATATATATATATATGTGTGTGTGTGTGTGTGTGTGTGTGTGTGTGTGTGTATAAATTCTTGATAAATGGATGACACCGTTATCAATCATTATCTTTATTTCACTATAACGAACGAATTAATTTGTTGTAAAAGTCTTAAGTAAAAAAAACAATCTTATTGATTTTTTTATAGAGGCGTTTCGGCCTCGTGTAGGAAAGAAAGTCACACACAGTTCTTTTCTTAATTGCAAATCTGTGCTACGTTACATTCTGCAACCATTCCTCCGGGTGTAAGTTTTGCTTTGGAAATCCGTGTGTGAAAGAAAGACAGAGTAAGTGTACATAATCTTTAGAAAACGACACGAATCTTCTGGCGCCTGAGCGGGATCCAACCAAGGTCTATGTAAGTATATACACCTCGGATCCTGCCGCGTGTCGCAACGGAGCATCCGCCGCCTCCTTCAGTATTTCGGTCACGAAGCGAGGCCGGACTTACGTGGAGGCATCTCTTCTGTGGGCTTTTAGCTGGGTTTCAAAACACGATGAACATGATTGTTTTTTTAGGTGGGATAGATCCTTCGTCGTTCAGTCAAATTACTTACAAAAAGAGAGGACTATATAAATTTACATATAAGTCTCTGGCTTCTTTTAGCTGGGTTTCAAATTATAATTATTTTTTTTATTTAGGTCAAGTGGGTCCTTCGTAGTTCAGTACAAAAAAAAAGCATCGGTCCCTAGCGTCGACAATCAAATACAGCGCAGGTGTTGTTCCTATGCATATTACACCAACGTCCCGTATTTAAAACAAAAAATAAAGAAAAACGTAATATACATAAAGAATAAAAAATAGATGTAAAAAGCAACTTTCGTTAGACGTGGAGAGAGCCATCAGCTGTTCATCTGCATTTCACTCTCGATAATGCCTCTTTTACTCGACATTGCAAGCATTTTGACTGCCAAGATGTTGCAAAGTAGGGTTGGGTGTGCCCTGTCGCCCCGCCCCTCCCGCTCTTCCTGTGCCACCCGGGTACTGCTCCCTCATTAACTGATCATTAATGCTAATATCGCGCTGCAGGGCGGAACCCGACCTTCCCTCGCCTCGCAGTGCCGGGGGTTTGGGCGCCGCTGCTTTGGGCTTCACTCGCAGAGCGCCCTTTCTGTTTTTTCTTTTTTATTCTCTTTTGGGGTCTTATTCGTTTTCTTTATCTTTTTTTATTATTATTGTCCTTCTCTGTGTGTGTGTGTGTGTGTGTGTGTGTGTGTGTGTGTGTGTGTGTGTGTGTGTGTGTGTGTGTGTGTGTGTGTTGTGTGTGTGTCTCTCTCTCTCTCTCTCTCTCTCTCTCTCTCTCTCTCTCTCTCTCTCTCTCTCTCTCTCTCTCTCTCTCTCTCTCTCTCTCTCTCGCGTGCGTCCGCTGTTGCATACATAACAATAGAGTCACCGCAGATCGGCCAGAACACCGCAACAGCTGAAAATAGTACTACGTTACAGATGAATCTCTTCTTTTAACGGTAGGTTCATGTCTGAGCCGCCGTGGTCACAGCATGATACTTAATTGTAGTTTTCATGTTGTGCTGCTCTTGGAGTGAGTACGTGGTAGGGTCCCCAGTTCCTTTCCACGGAGAGTGCCGGTGTTACCTTTTTAGGTAATCATTCTCTCTATTTTATCCGGGCTTGGGACCAGCACTGACTTGGGCTGGCGTGGCCACCCAGTGGCTAGGTAGGCAATCGAGGTGAAGTTCCTTGCCTAAGGGAACAACGCGCCGGCCGGTGACTCGAACCCTCGAACTCAGATTGCCGTCGTGACAGTCTTGAGTCCGACGCTCTAACCATTCGGCCACCGCGGCCTTTACAGATGAATAGATAGACATAAATAAAGAATAAGAGAAATAAGGAGAAAAGAGAGAGAAAAAGAAGAGGGAGAAAAAAGTAGAACAAAGAAGGAGAACAAAGAAGGAGAGAGAGAGGAAGGAGAGAGAGAAGGAGACAGAAGGAGAAGGAGTAGAAGAAGAAGGAGTAGAAGAAGAAGGAGTAGAAGAAGAAGGAGTAGAAGAAGAAGGAGTAGAAGAAGAAGGAGTAGAAGAAGAAGGAGTAGAAGAAGAAGGAGTAGAAGAAGAAGGAGTAGAAGAAGAAGGAGTAGAAGAAGAAGGAGTAGAAGAAGAAGGAGTAGAAGAAGAAGGAGTAGAAGAAGGAGAAGAAGAAGAAGGAGAAGAAGGAGAAGGAGAAGAAGAAGGAGGAGGAGGAGGAGGAGGAGGAGGAGGAGGAGAAGAAGAGGAAGAGGAAGAGGAAGAGGAAGAGGAAGGAAGAGGAGAAGAAGGAGAAGAAGAAGGAGGAGGAGAAGAAGGAGGAGAAGAAGAAGAAGAAGAAGAAGAGAAGAAGAAGAAGAAGAAGAAGAAGAAGAAGAAGAAGAAGAGAAGAAGAGAACGAAGAAGGAAGAAGAAAAGAAGAAGAAAGGAGAAAGGGAAGAAGAAGGAGAAGAGAAGGAGGAGGATGGAGAGAAGAGAAGAGAAGGAAGGAGAAGGAGGAAGGAGAAGGGAAGGGA
>NC_051421.1:2560401-2562901 GCF_015228065.2 Penaeus monodon | reverse complement strand
CTCTCTCCCTCCCCCTCTTTTCCCTCTCTCCTCTCTCTCTCTCCTCTCCTCTCCCCCCCCTCTCTCCCTCTCCCCCCCTCTCTCCCTCCTTCTTCTCTTTCCTCTTCCTCCTCTCCCCCGCTCCCCTCTCTCCTCCTCTCCTCCCCCCTCTCTCTCTCTCCTCTCTCTCACCTCTCTCCTCCCCCCCTCCTCTCTCCTCTTTCTCATCTCTTCCCCTCTCTCTTCTCTTCTCTCTTCTCTCCCCCTTTCCCCCCCCTCTCTCTCTCCCTCTTCCTTCTTCTCTCTCTCCCCCCCCCTCTTCCCCTCGCTCTCTCCCCCTTTTTTTCCCCCCCCCCCCCCCCTTCCCCCCCCCTTTTTTTTTTTTCTCTCCTCCCTCTCTCCTCCTCTCCCCCCCCCTCCTCTCTCTCTCTCTCTCCTCCCTCTCTCCTCCTCCTCCTCTCTCTCGTCTCTTCTCTCTCTCCTCTCTCTCTCTCCTCTCTCTCTCTCCTCTCCCTCTCCTCTCGTCCTCCTCCTCTCTCTTCTCTCTCTCTCTCTCCTCTCTCCCCCTCCCCTCTCTCTCTCTCTCTCTCTCTCTCTCTCTCTCTCTCTCTCTCTCTCTCTCTGTATGTATGTATCCATCCATCCATCCGACCACAGGGGCACAGGGAGGGGGTCAGAGGCTCGAAAACAGGGGGAGGGGCAGGGAAAGGGAGGGGGGGGGTTGCAAGGTCACGTTGGCACGGTGCCGCCTGTCAAGCGCTGTGACATCCGACGAGCGCCGTGCCTCTGGTGCCGTCTGTTCCCTCTGGCGGGGCGGGGGGGCGGGCGTCGTCTGCGCGCGCGGTGCTGCGGACTGTCAGAGCTTTGCGGTTGCTGATGTTGCTTCCGTGATTTTTATTGTTATCACTATCATTATCTTTACGACTGCTGCTACTACTAAAACAACACCTACTACGACTATTAATACTACTACTACTGTTACTACTACTACTACTACTACTACTACTACTACTTCTATTATTACTAAAACTACTACTACTTCTATTATTACTATTACTACACCAAACCCCCTAATTTATTTGCACATTTCAGCTTTACCTTTTCAACACAGACGACCATAAACACATCCCTTGCAACAATCCCCAAAATTAATGCAAAAAAATGATGTACGTAAATATAAGCTTAAACTTGACATCATGCACACGCTCAGGCAGACTGGTTGGAGTTCAACATGAAAGAAGAAAAGAAAAGAAGAGATATGGGAGGAAATGAAAAGAAAAAAGAAAAAAGAAGAGACATGGGAGGAAATAAAAAGCTAAAAAAGGTAGTTGAGAAAGAAAGAAAAGGAGAAAAGGGAAAAGGAAAGAAAAGAGAATAAAATAAAGATGAATAAAAAGGAACATAGGAAAAGGAAAGAACACAAAAAAAAGAAAAGAAAATAGAATTATCTAAAAAAATATATATATATAGTAAAAAGAAGATATTAATTATAAAAGAAAAAAAAACTAAAAAAAAGAAAAACGGAAAAAAAGAAAAAAAGGGGAAACTTATAATTCACTCGCGTTGTGTTTCTCTCTCTTAAGTTATGGCTGCACGTGTTGCAGGGACTTTATGGTTGCCGTTCCCCGCGTCGCTTTGCAATCTTGGGGAAGCAAGCGGCATGCAAGGCTGCAAGATGGAAGCGGCGCTCGAAAGGCGGTTTTTTACTTGTGTTTGTTTATTTCATTATTTGTCTGTTTCTGTTTTTATTTATGCAATTATCTGTTTGACGCCGACGCAGACGCAGACACAAACTCAGACACAGACGGACGAGCGGAGACGGAAGGCAGCCTCGGGGGGCAGAGCGAGTCCCCCGCGCGGACCAGCGAGAGCGGACGGCGATGCCGAGGAACATTTCAACAGATTGCATGCTCCGGATTCATAGGTGGGGTTCGAGCGCAAGGGGGGGGGGGGGGGGGAAGAAGAGGAGCAGAGGAGGAAGGAAGGAGGCAGGAGAGAGGGAAGAAAGAGTGAAGAAGGAAGGACGGAGGGTAGGAAGGAGGAAAGGAAGGAGGAGGAGGATGGAGATCGAGAGTGAGAGAGGGGATTGAGGGAGGGGGGGAAGGGGGAAGCAGGAGAGGAGGAAAAGAAGGAGGAAAGAGGGAGGAAGGAAGGAGACAGACAGACAAACGAAGACACATACATATACATATATATATATATATAATATATATATATATATATATATATATATATATATATATATATATATACACATATATATACACATATATATATATACATAAATATATATATATATATATATATAATATATATATATATATAGAGAGAGAGAGAGAGAGAGAGAGAGAGAGAGAGAGAGAGAGAGAGAGAGAGAGAGAGAGAGAGCAAACAAAGAGACAGAGTGAGACATACAGACAGATAGACAGACAGACAGACAGACAGACAGACAGACAGACAGACAGACAGACAGACAGACAGACAGACAGACAGACAGACAGACAGACAGAACAGACAGACA